>NW_026539722.1:0-3148 GCF_027791375.1 Indicator indicator | reverse complement strand
TCTTTTCTTTTCTTATTTTGTTTTGTTTCTAACTTCCTCAGTCTTTTCTCAAATGCTTTGGGATCCTAATATTTTTTTTTTTTTAAATGTGTCAAGTACTTTGGCCTAGCCTTAGATCTGAAGACAAAAGCTGATGACTGAAACAAAAGGGAAAAGCTCTGAATACATCCATTCACAGATGTTAATGGTGCCAAATGGGTAAACGATTTGGGGCCTTGATTGCATTTAAACATCAGACTATTTAAATTATAAATTGAAGCAAATTCCTACTTGCAATCAGATACTGACCATTCTTTGGTTAAGACTAATTTAATTTAAGGTTTAATTTAACTTTAAACCTTAATTTAGTAGGACATTCAGTTTAAACCTGCTCTGCATTATTAACAGCTGTATAGTAAAATATCACAGGCAAACAGTGGTCTGCAGCATGAGTTACCAGTGTCACAATTAGCAACACCAAAAAAAAAAAAAAAAACCAAACCCCAAAACAGACAAAAAAACCCCAAAACACAAAACCTAACAACAACAACAAAACAACCCACCAAAACAACAACAAAAATACCCCACAACCCCAAACCCGACAAAATTGACTCTTTCTTTTGTAGGTATAAACCCCTCTATTTAATTTTTGTAAAATCACATCAATATACAGAGAATTTTTATGAAGATAAAAGATCAACAGAAATAAAATATATTGTCATGGTGACCAAGATCTACAGCTCAAGTTTATAACCCCTGAAATATTTATGATCAAGTTAGACAGATGAAGATTCATAGCAGTAAACTTGAGTCATCACAGCTGAAAAAGTGATGAATTGTCAGAAATAATAGGTACAATAAAATACTTCAGGTCCTCCTAATTCCCAGACTTCACCTTAAGCATCGATAATTTCCACATCTAAAAGCATAAATGCCATTAATTAAACAGGAATTAAAGAGTGTTCTCTTCATCACACCAGATTACTCAGACTGTGTTCATACTCAGGTTGTGTCCGTACCCCTAATCGTAAAATATAAAGAAAAGAACAAGAACTTTCAAACTGTGTAGCTTTGGACATTCAGTGCTATTTGAAGCTGTTATCCTGTTCAATGGGTAAATAAGGAGGCTACCGTAGAGCACAGTAAATAGGCACATTTAAGTCACTTTCTCTCAGGAATGTAGATCTGCCTGGTGATTGAAATCACCTGCTTTTGAGCCCAGTCCTGCAGCTACACTTCTCTTAGACAGCTAAACCAAAAATAATGTCACTGGGACTTTTGGCCTCATATATATATATATATATATACATTCTTTCTTTAGGTACATTTTGTTCCTATGTCCAGCAACTGGAAGATTACTATATCTGAAATATTAAACAGGGAGAAAGCAATCCAAAGCTGTTAGGCCTTTCAAAGGATTGCACTATTGTTCTCCACTGCTTTCCTCTCTGTATAGTCAAAATGCCATCATCATGATTTTCTACACACTTTGCAATTCAGTGAAAGCTGAAACTTTTGGGTTTTTTCTTTTTTTTCTTTTTTTTTTTTTTTCCCCCGGGAAGTGTAATTCTATGTAGGGCAATTTCCTAAGCACTGTAAATTATAGATATAGTGCCCAAAAGAATAAGCCACATTTCTTTCTGCTCATTGTGGCACTTTCATAGTCAAGACAAGGAAGGTTTTATAAAGTATTGAAACGTTCTGATTAAACTCTCAGAAGACTTCTTAGATATATTTCACAAAGGATGTCTTTCTAACAAAGTTCTTGAAGCTTATTATCAGAATCACTCAGCAGTGGATTATCCAGATGAAACACTTTTGCTCTAACAGTTTTCCCCATGCTCTTGTGGGTTTAAAAACATCAAAATCATTCTGCAAAACAAGGCTGTGGTAAGTAAACATGTGCTCCGTTGCATTTGGAATCATTCATGTTCTCTCTTACTGACAACACAGAAACTCTAATAAGGGAAGATATAAGTTAGGTTCAAAATCTAAACCAAGTTGCTTTATGCTAGGTTTTAGGATTTTGCTGTGAGGGTAATATGTTTTCTACTAATGTACACAGAATGCAGTCTGCGTATTAAGCATGGAATTTTCAAAAGTAGCCAGGGGTTCTGGGAACATATAGAATCCTTGAATGGTCTGGGTTGGAAGGCACCTTCAACACATCTAGTCAAATTCAAAAGTCATTTAGTCCAACCCCCCTGGTAAGCAGGGGCATCCTCAACTAGATCATGTTGCCTACAGCCCTCTCGAGTCTCACCGTGAATATCTCCACAGGGATGGGACCTCACCCAACTACTTGTGCAACCTCCTCGGGCAACCTCCTCCAGTGTTTCACCACCTTCATGCAGAACTTGTTCCTAACATCCAATCTAAATCTGCTCTTCTCTAGTTTGAAAGTCCTTCTCCTTTGCTTATACTGGATCAAAAAAAAAAACCCCCATCCACCAGAGGGGTGGCTTTTGCAGCACAGTGAGCAGTAGGGAGAACCATGGAATGGTTTGCATTGGAAGGGACCTTTAAGATCATCTAGTTCCAACCCATGGGCAAGGATAATCCATGGCCAAGGATACCTCCTACTAGTCCAGCTTTCTCAAAGACACATGCAACCCAGCCTTTGAACACTTCTATACCTGGTGCTTCCACAACTTTCTCTGGACAACCTGCTCATGTACTTCCAGGATCTGCAGGGTCCTTTCTTCAGTGACCCTGGAAAACCTCAGGGGGAAAAAAAAAAAAAAAAAAAGAAACACCAGAAAAAGAAAAACAATGACAAGCTCTTTTCCTTGCAGTTTACTGGAATAGTTTTCCTTAATCACTATGTACAGTGGCACACTGATATTCATGTAACTCTACAGTAGACAGTAACTTTTGCAGGACCGTCTCATTTAAACTACACTCTCACCTAGAAAGGTTAGATTAGATGATCCTTGGGCTCCTTTCCAGCCTGGCAGTTCTGTAATTCTGTTTCATCTATTTTGAGTGGAAAAAATGTTTATTTTTCATTCATATTATTTATTTTCAACAGAAGTTGAAAAGACTCACCTGAAAAGATGATATCTGATCAAGTATCACCTGCCCAGGGATTCTGTTGCTTTCTACTGCTAAGACAGCAGAAGCTCAGTTTGGGAAAAAAATGAGGTCTGTGCTGTGATGATCATGATCC
>NW_026539721.1:0-3186 GCF_027791375.1 Indicator indicator | reverse complement strand
ACCTCCCCTGCGAGCCGGGACCGCTCCGCGCAGAGCATCATGGGAGCTGTAGGCCGCCAGGCCCCGGCCGCCACCGTTGCGCCTCATCCCCAGCCCTGCCCTGCCAGCTTCTCCTCCCAGCTCGCTGCAGCCAGCTCCGGCCCTAAGCAGCCCCCGCGGCCAGGCCAGCGCCACGTCCCCCCTCATTAGGGCTGAGAAACCAGCACCAGGCACCCATCAGGGCGTGGAAGGGGTCACCGCTGATTTAGAGAAGGACGAGAAACTAAGTGTCACGTCTTATGCCTTTCTTCCAGCCCTGGGCACAGGTAGGATCTCTCCTAAAGACCTGTGTACCAAAAGGGGGTTTAGTACATACTTTTGTATAGTCCAAGCTTCTTAGCTAAACAACAAAGTATCTATGCACAAGCTGAGGAGGGAGTTTTTAGGGTGTCAGGGAGTGCTAGGACGCGGGGCGGGGGACAGAAAAAAAATAGAAAGGGGTCGATTCAGATTGGATGTTAGGAAGAAGTTCTTCCACTGAGGGTGGTGAGACACTGGCACAGGTTGCCCAGGGAGGTGGTGGAAGCCTCATCCCTGGAGGTTTTGAAGGCCAGGCTGGATGTGGCTGTGAGGAGCCTGCTGTGGTGTGAGGTATTCCTGGCCCTGGCAGGGGGGTTGGAACTGGCTGAGCCTTGAGGTCCCTTCCAACCCTGACAATTCTGTGATTTCTCTTGGCCCAGCTCCTCCCCAGCCAGGATCAAAGCACAGAAAGTGGCAGTGGTGACAGCTGCAGGCAGGCAGAGCTGGACTCTCCCCCTCCTCAGCCCCCTCTTGATGAGACAAATGAACTGGGAAGGGAGTGGAAGTGTTAATGAGAAGCTTCCAGCTTCTGAGCAGCTGCTGCCAGGCAGGCAAGTAGGGCAGGAGGAGTTGGTGACCCTGATACCATGGGACAGCAGCATACCCAGAGCTGTGTCCTGCCTGCCCCTCCTGCTCCTGCCACGCTTGGGCACTTGTGAGGGTGGCTACGAGGAGCTGGTGCAGGCAGGCAGCTGTGTCAGTGCCCAGCTGTGCCCTGTGGTGGCAGGAAAAGGGAGGCACAGGCGTGAGAGGGGACAGGAGTAGCCCCTGGGCAGTGATGCTCAGAGCTCTCTGCCCCAGGACAGGAGTGGCAGAGGTGACTGGGGCACAGGGAGCCAGGGGGCACAGATGAGGTTAGAGCCAGGGGCAAAGGGCAGAGGCGCAGGAGCTGGGGGGCAGGCAGCCTCCAGCCCCCCACCAGCAGCACTTTGGCAGAGCAGGCAAGCAAGCCAGACCCCCTGCAGGCAGAGCAAAGGGGCAGGAGGCAGCCCCAGGGCCCTGTGATGATGGCAGAAGAAGAGGAAGGCAGGCTGGAGGCCAGGGCAGGAGGAAGGGCCAGGGCCAGGCCCAGGCAGAGGGAGCCCCAGGGCCAGGGTCCCCCAGGGGAAGGCAAGAAGCAGGCAGAGGAGCGCTGAAGAGCCAAAGAACCAAAACTTTACTGAACTTAAACAGGGCGGGTGGGGGGTGGGGGTGGGGGGTGGGAACGGCGCTGCAAAAGGGGGGTGGTGGGAACAGGGCTGAGAATCGATCCGCGAGGTTGGGGGGCACGAGGGAAGGGAGCGAGACGGGGGGGGGAGATAAGCGGCGGACGGCAGCCGGAGAGGGACGGGGAGGGGGCAGCGGCGCGGAGGACGGGAGCCGGAGCGGGACGGGGGGGGGAAGCGGCGCGGAGCACGGGAGCCGGACCGGGAAGGGGGGGCGGGGGGGAAGCGGCGCGGAGGACGGGAGCCGGAGCGGGACGGGGGGGGGGCGGAAGCGGCGCGGAGGACGGGAGCCGGACCGGGACGGGGGGCGGGGGGGAAGCGGCGCGGAGGACCGGAGCCGGAGCGGGACAGGGAGGGGGGGGGAAGCGGCGCGGAGGACCAGAGCCGGAGCGGGACGGGGTTGGGAGCGGCGCGGCGGACGGGACGGGGAGCGGCGCGGCGGACGGGACGGGGACGGGGGGGGAGCGGCGCGGCGGACGGGAGCGGGACGGGGGGTGGGAGCGGCGCGGCGGACGGGACGGGAGCGGGACGAGGGGTGGGAGCGGCGCGGCGGACGGACGGGAGCGGGACGGGGACAAGGGGACAGTTACAGTGCTGAACGAGGAATGAACAGAAAGCAGGGGCCAAAAGTGGGAGTGTGGGGCTGCAGGAACGAGGGGGCAGAGCTCCTAACCCAAGGGAGAAGTTGGGCAGCAGGAGGGGGAGCTTGGAGCGGGATCAGGGGCGGGGAAGCCCTCACGGTAAGAGCTTCAGTGGTTGGGGGTAGGAAGCAGGAAGGCTGCTGCCAAGTGCTGGAAACACTTTGGTCATCCTCTTGCAGTCTTGCCTGCGCCGAGGGCCTGCAGAACGTTCTGGGGCTGCAAAGAGAGGAGAGAAGGGTCTGAGGCCGCTCTGGGGTACAAACAGCAAAGCCAGGTCCCCTCCTGAGGCACATCCCTTCTCTATTGCCCTCCCCCAAGCTGTGGCTGCAGCCACCCCACCCAGCACCAAACATTCCCATTCCAGGTGGTGTCCTCGCCCCTGGCACAGGGCTGGCACAGCAGCAGTTTGCAGCCTGCCCCGGGGCAGGGCTCTCTCCTGGCAGAGTTGTTCCCAGTGCAGCCTCACCTGGGATGCAGAGGACTTGGCAGCTCTGTGTCTGCCGCTCCGGAGCTGGGGGATGCGGCTCCGATGCCCTCCCCCGAGGGGGCAAAGCACTCTGGGAAAGGCAAAGAGGCCATTTGAAACCAGCCAGGCTCAGGGCAGAGGCCTCAACTGCAGCCCAGAGGCCACAGGCAAGCTGCAAGTGCAGGGCTGGGGCTGGGCCCACAGTGGGGATCACAAGCAGCTGCTGGCAGCTCTCTCACCTCTCCTCTGCCTTCTGCTTCAGGGCAGATGCTCTGGAGACCACAAAGAGCTTGGGCACAGAGGGTGCCTGTGTGGAGCATGCCAGGTTAGAGGTCCTGCAGACAAGGAAGAGATGGTTAGTGCCAGGGGGGATCCTGACTGCCCACCGGCATAGGGCAGGGAGGCAACTGGGGGCTGCGTGGCTGCTTCGCTGGGGACAAGGGGTCATACTCGCACCATGACGGCCACGGTGCCCTCCTGGGGGGGAGGGACCAGCACCATGGCAGCGACCACCACACAGGGCTAAGGGCACTGC
>NW_026539720.1:0-3262 GCF_027791375.1 Indicator indicator | reverse complement strand
CAGGAAGCCTTTTTTTTTTTTTTTTTCTCCCATAGAATGAAAGAATGGCCTAGGCTGGAAGAGACCTTAGAGATCTTCTAATCACAGAATGGTAGAGGCTGGAAGGGACCTCCAGACATCATTGAGTCCAATCCCCCTGCCAAAGGCAGCATCACCCAGGGTAGTCTGCACAGGAATGCATCCAGCTGGGTTTTGAAAGCCTCCAGAGAAGGAGACTCCACAACCTCCATGGGCAGCCTGCTGCAGGGCTCCAGCACCCTCACACCAAAGAAGTTTCTCCTCCTGTCGAGGTGGAACCTCCTGGGTTCAAGTTTGTGTCCATGATTCTTTGTCTGATTCCTGTGCACCACCCAAAAGGGCTTGGCCCCCTCCACTTGCCCCCCACCCTTCAGCTATTGATAGTCATTGATCAGAACCCCTCTCAGCCTTCTCTTCCCCAGACTGAACAGCCCCAGGGCTCTCAGCCTCTCATCCCACCATGGGCAGGGACACCTCCCACCAGCCCAGCTTGCTCAGGGCCTCATCCAACCTGGTCTTGAGCACCTCCAGGGAGGAGGCAGCCACAGCCTCCCTGGGCAACCTGTTCCAGTGTCTTCCCACCCTCACTCTCCATCATTTTTTCCTCCTCTCCACTCTCACTCTCCCCTCTCCCAGCTCAAAGCCATTGTCCCTCGTCCTGGCACTCCCAGCCCTTGTCAAAAGGGAGGGAGCACCCAGAACCTCTCAGGACAATCCATCACCCTCACAGTGAAAGATTTCTTCCTGAGATCGATTCCCAACCTGTCCTCCTTCAATTGCAATCCATTTCCCCCCCTGAGAGGAAGAATGTGCCAGGCAAAGCTGCAGCCTGGGCTATGTTTAGCACCAGGTAGGAAAACCTTTCTCCTGCTCCTGTGAAAACTCTCTCAGTCAGACACCTGACATGATGTCATTGTCTACAGCAGCCAGATGAACTGTCCTGAGGGTGAGGAAAGCCTCTGGCATGGCAGGTGTGCCATGGCTGCAGGGGAAGGAAGCAGCTGAGGGTGCTGCAGACAAATGGAGCACTGCAGTGAGCTGGGGTCTCTGTGCTGTAGATGCTGATAGCTGCAAAGGCTTGCTGGGGGACAAGAAGGGGTTTGAAGCAGATCTCTGTGCCTAGCCTGAAGAGGTGAGGGCAGGCACTACTTCAGGGCAGGCAGAGGCTCTTCAGCCCTGGCAGAACCTTCTGGTCAGCCTGGTGCAGGCTCGTATCATCCTCTGAATCACCTGGGTTGGAAGAGACCTCTAAAGGTCATCCAGTCCAAGCCCCATCAGCCAGCAGGGACATCCTCAACTAGATCAGGTCAGCCAGAGCCCTGCTGAGCTTCACCTTAAATATCTCCAGGGATGGGACCCCAACCACCTCCCTGGGCAGCCTTGCAGTAAGTAGTAGCAGGAAGATAACTTAGTGGCAGGTCACAGGATGGGAAAGACCTTTAAGCTCAAGTCCAAGCATCATCTGTCTGCCAAGGCTGGGGCTAAACCATGTTCCTCAGCACCTCATCTGTGGTAGTTGTAGTTTAATGTCGGGGGGGGGGGTGTGTGGAATTTTCAACCACCACACTCTCTGGAACACCTCCAGGGCTGGGGACTCTATCACCTCCCTGGGCAGGAGACTCAATCACCTCCCTGGGCAGAGGACTCAATCACCTCCCTGAGCAGGAGACTCAATCACCTCCCTGGGCAGAGGACTCAATCACCTCCCTGAGCAGGAGACTCAATCACCTCCCTGGGCAGGAGACTCAATCACCTCCCTGAGCAGGAGACTCAATCACCTCCCTGGGCAGAGGACTCAATCACCTCCCTGGGCAGAGGACTCAATCACCTCCCTGGCAGGACTCATCACCTCCCTGGCAGAGACTCAATCACCTCCCTGGGCAGAGGACTCAATCACCTCCCTGGGCAGAGGACTCAATCACCTCCCTGGGCAGGAGACTCAATCTCCTCCCTGGACAGAGGACTCAATCACCTCCGTGGGCAGAGGTCTCAATCACCTCCCTGAGCAGGAGACTCAATCTCCTCCCTGGGCAGGAGACTCAATCACCTCCCTGGACAGAGGACTCAATCACCTCCCTGGGCAGAGGACTCAATCACCTCCCTGGGCAGGAGACTCAATCACCTCCCTGGACAGAGGACTCAATCACCTCCCTGGACAGAGGACTCAATCACCTCCCTGGGCAGAGGTCTCAATCTCCTCCCTGGGCAGGAGACTCAATCTCCTCCCTGAGCAGGAGACTCAATCTCCTCCCTGGGCAGGAGACTCAATCTCCTCCCTGGGCAGGCTGTGCCAGGCTTTGAGAACCCTTTCAAGGAAGAACTTTCTTTTCATGTCCAACCTAAACCTCCCCTGGTGTGACTTGAAGCCATTTCCTCTTAGCCTATCACCTGTTGCAAAGGGAGCAAAGACCAACCCCCACCTGTCTCCAGCCTCCTTCCAGGGAGCTGTAGACAGGCAGAAAGTCTCCCCTCAGCCTCCTTTGCTCCAGCCTGAACCACCCCAGCTCCCTCAGGCACTCCCTACAAGACTTACATCCTGATCTTGTGTCCTGTGGTGGACCCCAAAGGACCTGGAGGAGTAAAGGAAGCCTTCCCTCAGCCTTCATTTTCAGGTAGCTGCTGCCTGTGCACTGTATTAAAGCTGCTTTCCTGCAATGCAAATGAGCCAGCATGGCCTGGACACAGCTTCTTAGGGCTTTGCCTACTTAGACTTAGCAATAGCAGCCTGAAAACTCAGCTGGAGAATCATAGAATCGTAGAATCAAGCAGGTTGGAAGAGACCTCCAAGCTCCTCCAGTCCAGCCTAGCCCCCAGCCCTGAGCAACCAACCAGCTCATGGCACTCAGTGCCTCATCCAGGCTCCTCTTGGATGTCTCCAGGGATGGGGACTCCAGCACCTCCCTGGGCAGCTCATCCCAATGGGCAATCACCCCCTCTGGGAAGAACTTCCTCCTAACCCCCAGCCTAGACCTCCCCTGGCACAGCTTGAGACTCTGTCCCCTCCTTCTGGTGCTGGGTGCCTGGGAGCAGAGCCCAACCCCACCCTGGCTACAACCTCCCCTCAGGGAGTTGTGGAGAGCAATGAGGTCTGCCCTGAGCCTCCTCTTCTCCAGGCTGAACACCCCCAGCTCCCTCAGCCTCTGCTCACAGGGCTGTGCTCAAGGCCTCTCCCCAGCCTTGTTGCCCTTCTCTGGACACCTTCCAGTCCCTCAACATCTCTCTTGAACTGAGGAGCCCAGAACTG
>NW_026539719.1:0-3271 GCF_027791375.1 Indicator indicator | reverse complement strand
TGAGCTCTGGTACTGCAGGGGATGTCAGGACAAATGCAAACAGGCCTGGGGAACAGGAGAGCCCAAGGCCAGCTCTGGGGAAGTGGCTGTCTGGCAGCAGCACATCTCATGCAGTCCACATCCAACCACATGGGATGGAAAGGCCCTGCTGAAAAGGCTCCCAGTGTGCTGTATGGGGCAAAGAGAGAACATTCCCCTTACATGGCAAAATGCTCCTGCAGGCATCTGATGGCTTCCTGGCACCTCTGATAATACTCTGCTGTGGAGGACTGGCTGCTGACACGATACTTAGTCACAGGTGGGAGGGCTTGGCTTTCAGCCTTTATCCAATAAACTGTCATGGTTCTGCATAGAGATTGTTATTGTATCTGAGCTATCCTATAGAAACACCTGGATGTTCAATAAAGTTTGAAGCTTGCTTATTAATCATATTGATTGTTGTCCAATTCTTCCCTCACTGCGACAAATGGTGCCCGAACAAGGGACCCTGACCCCGAGGCACGGTGCAGTGCGACTTTCGGCCCTGGAGCAGCACGGGAGGTGAAAGAGCAATGAGAAGGCTCCACACCTTGGAGGCACCTACAGAGGTGATCCAGCCACGACTGCGCTGCCGAAGCCCTGGGAAAGAGCTGCAACAGCGCTGACGGTAAAATGGAGAGGCAAGCGGCGTATGACTTGTTTAAGTGCTTTTTAGAAAGGCGGCGCGTTCAGGGAATTAATTTAGCTAAGGATTTAGCAAACAGATTTGGGAAGCTGTTCTAGATGAGGACAAGACAGCTAAAAAATTGGCAAAACCATGGCGGGCTGTGATCAATTGTCTTAAACAATATGCAGCAGAGCAGAAAGCGGCCTTTGCCGCAAAATCACGACTAGGGGCCCCACCTGTGATCCTGTCTTCTAGTGCAGGAGAAAACGATTGTCCGATAGCCCCCGCGGTCCTTAATTTGTATTTACCACCAGAAACCTTACCCGCCACAACAGCCTCTCACACCACATGTATAGGAGCAGGTTCTCAGCCCCCCGCCGAACGCACTATCCCATCTGCTCCTCCGAGTGAGGAGTTTCCTCCACCTCCAAGGGAGGAAGATTTAGCCAGGGACTCGGCCCACGGAGTGCTTCCATCCCCGTCAATGCCGGAGGCAGTACGGGTGGCCTGTGAAAGACACCAGTTCTGGCAAACCTTGGCTGGGTAAGTGTTGTCGGCAGGAGACAGGGAGGCAGCGGGAACTTATGGAAACTGCTTTCCCAGTCGTGTTCACTCCAAATCCTGGGGGGGGATTGCAAGCTGCTATAACAACGCTTGATTGGAAGTGGCTTGCTCAGTTGCGTTCCACAGTCAATGAGTGTGGCATCCACGGAGAGCCCACTCGACAAATGTTAAACTATCTCTGGGGCAGCAATATTTCACTCCCGGCAGACACCAAGAGTAATCCAGCCTGGAGACCCACTTTTTGGGATAACTGTAGACAATTGCAGAGGCCCTGGAACGTATGTCCCATGTGCCTACAGGGCCGCAAGCTATGTTAGTAGAAGCGGTAAGGGAACTGGGAGCTAGCATGAGGGAACAGGCGCAGTCTATGCTGGGTCAAGTACTAGCCGCCCTTGCCCCACTCCAACCGCCGGTCAGTCTCTCATCGGTCTCTAGCCATGCTACCTCACGATCAAGATGTTTCCGCTGTGGGACGCCTGGACACATCCGTCTCGAGTGCCGCGCTGGAGCCGTGTGGTGTCGTCAGTGTAAGTCAGACACCCACTGTGACTCTGCTTGCCGACGGGGTCAAGTGCAGTCGGGAAACGGGAAGTCGAGCGCAAAGAGCCGCCGCGCGGCGTCACAAATGGCTGCTCCCAACCCATCGGCATTTTCGGCTCAGGTGCCGAACTCCGGCCCGCCACAAGCAGAAGCCTCAGCATGGACTTGGCGACCGCAGTAGAATGTGTACTTTTGGATAATCACCCTCAACGGATATTAACGGACATTAAGGGCCCCGTTATGATTGATGGGACCCCCGTGGGAGCACTTTTGATCGGGCGTTCATCTGCTAGTATGTCAGGTCTCACTGTGTTAACAGGACTGATTGATGCGGATTTTCAAGGGATTATCCAAATAATGGTACAAACATTGTTTCCACCATTCTTTGTGGGTTCCTAGCCGTTGGGTTCGTCCAGCCCCGGGCCTAATTTCAAGCCTTAGCAGTCAACCTGAGGACCAAGCCGAAGCAACTTCTGAAGAAGACGGCGATGACTGAAAGGAAGAGCTGTGGTCGTTGCAATTTGAATACAGTATTGGTCTTGATCTTGTTGTTAAAACTGATAAGCCCGGCTAGCTCAGTCGGTAGAGCATGGGCTAACCAAACAGGGAACCAGGACTTTTGTCTGAGTATGCAATCAGTAATCATTTTATTGTTCTATCTCCCCACTGGTGGATGCTGTGGTGTTTCTTTTAATATTTGTTGTAGTTAAGGTTTTATGGTAGGGATAATAAAGGAGTACTTATGATAAGTATTTAGTAGAAGGTATGTTAAGTAATAAGTAAGTATAATAAAATACAACTAATTATTATTCATCTTGTTACAGAGAGTGAAAGTCAATATATTTTAACGTTATGCTTTGCTTCAAAATAGAGCTGCTATAGATTGTTGTTGTTGGCACAAGGTCATGGTTGTGAAGATGTTGAAGGAACGCGTTGTTTTAATCTGTCGGACAATAGTGAGTCTATACATGCTAAATTAAGGTGGCTCAAGCAGCACCCCAATAAGATTGACAAAAATGTTAATCCATTTGATAGTTGGTTACATTCCTGGTTTGGTGCATTACCCAGTTGGTTGATGTCTTCAATTAAAGAAGGTTTACGTTTGTTAGGAATAACTTTGTTGATACTTACAATTGTACGTGTTGCTTATATTTGTATTATTGGCCAAGTAAAGAAGGTGACCAATCAAGCCCTGTTGGTTAAAGAAAACGGGGGAATTGTGGAGGATTGGCTGGTTAATAAAGGTCACGTTGCTGGGTGAATAAGAGTCGGCAAGGAACAGAACACAGCTGGCCTAAGCCAATCAAGGGCAAGGACAGTGTGTCCCTGAACTGCCGACACGATACTTAGTCACAGGTGGGAGGGCTTGGCTTTCAGCCTTTATCCAAAAAACTGTCATGGTTCTGCATAGAGATTGTTATTGTATCTGAGCTATCCTATAGAAACACCTGGATGTTCAATAAAGTTTGAAGCTTGCTTATTAATCATATTGATTGTTGTCCAAGTCTTCCCTCACTGCGA
>NW_026539718.1:0-3277 GCF_027791375.1 Indicator indicator | reverse complement strand
TTCCAAGCTCTACCATTCTGTGATTTTGAAAGGAGAGCAGAGAGAATGGCTGGTGCTTAGGAGCACATAATCTTTGAGGAAGGATTGCATGAATGAAGGTTACTTAGAGTCAGCTGAAAAGAAATATGTGAACAGTCCCCAAACCCAGAACAGTGCTGAGGAGAGGGAGGGGATGGTGTGTTTGCTGGCTCTATCATGCTTGCAAGGCAGCAGAAGACTGAAAGTGTAGCAGGGCATCACACAGAATCACAGCATGGTAGGGGTTGGAAGGGGTCTCTGGAGACCATCTAGTCCAACCCCCCTGCTAGAGCAGGCTAAGATGCTGTGCAGCCATTAGGAAATCGGTTTTAATTTTAACACTGTTGTTTATCATGGAAGTAATTTCCTCTTCCAGCCATCTGCACTTTTTATCTTGGTTACAGAGGAAGGAATAAACTGCAGAGAGGCTTGCTTCAAGAAAATACAAGAGATGAGATTGCCTTTAAGGATTTTACCATTTTCTCTTAATAGTACAAAAAAAATATGCCAGGTGTTGTTTACACTGATTTCTAACTCGATAAGCACGGAGAAGAGCAAGAAAATTTCTCTTTCAACATACATCCTGGTGTGGTTCTAATGCCCAGTTAATGTTTTTCTATAATAGGGCAGTAAAGCTCTGGAACAGGTTGCCCAAAGTGGTTATGCAGCCTCTTGTCCCTAGTTTTTGAAGGCTTGCCTTGAGCAACCTGACCTGACCCTGTGGCTGCAACCTCTTTTGAGCAGGAAATTGGAGTAGAGACCTCCTGAGGTCATGTCCAGCCTCAATTATTGGCACCTCAAATGCTGTGTTCAAAGCCCCACACTAAAAGACATTGAGGTGCTGGGGCAGGCTCAGAGAAGGGCAAACAAAGCTGGGGAAGGGTCTGGAGAACAGGCCTGGTGAGGAGCAGCTGAGGGATCTGGAGTTGCTCTACCTAGAGAAAAGGAGGCTGAGGAGAGACTCCCTGAAAGGAGGTTGTAGCCAGGCTGGGGTTGATCTCTTCTTAGTAACAAGTGATAGAATGAGAGGAAATGGCCTCAAGCTGCACCAGGGGAGGTTTAGGTTGAAGATTAGGAAAAATTTCCAAACTGCAAGAGTGGTCAGGGAGGTGGTGGAGTCCCCATCCCTGGAGGTGTTCAAGAAATGTGTGGACAGGGTGCTTTGGGAGATGATTTAGTGGCTATGGTGGTGTTGGTTTGACTGCTGGACTTGATGATTTTGGAGGTCTTTTCCAGCCTTAATGAGTCTATGATCTTATGAGCAGCAAACAGGAATGTGATATTTTTCTGATTCAGCATATCCATTCATGTTATAAATCCATATGAAAAAAAGAGAAGTATACAAAGTGATAATGCTTTGGGATGAGTTTGTTGGGGCTTTTGTTGTTTATTTTTCCAAGGGGAATCTTAACATTTGTTAGTATGAAAATTGCTGTTCAGCTGTTGTGTTGTCTGATCACAGCTTCATTCCCCAGAGCTGAGGCAATTCCCATAGCTGAAGTTCTCTACCTGCATCCTCTAAATACAGTTTTCATCCTCTTGCTCCATTTTTATAGCCTTCTATTTATTGCTGTTTTCTTCTTGATGACTTTGTTGTTATTGTTGTTGCTTCCCCCTTTCCCCCCTCAGTGTCCCAGTGTAAAGCAATTGCTTTCTGAAAACCAGCATCAGTGTCAGTCTTTGACAGCTGAGAGTTTGAAGGACAGCAAGGTGCTGGAATCAGTGACACACAAACCAAAACCTGCCTTTCTGATCAGCTTGTAGATGTAGTTTCTGAGACAATAAGAGATCTCTGATCCTGGTTTGTGATACCTCTGAGAAAATACTTTAAATACTAACAGGTTTTGGTAAATGATTAAAAAAGGAGTAAAATATAGAATGAGTTGATGGAGAGAGGATTAGAAACTGGAATGGACTGCCCAGGGAGGTGGAGGAGTTGCCATCCCTGGAGGTATTTAAGGAAAGATTGGATGTGGCACTTAGTGGCATGGTCTGGTGGATGTGGTGATGTTAGGTCATAGGCTGGACTCGATGATCTCAGAGGTCTATTCCAGCCTCACTAATTCTGTGGTTCTGTGTGATTGTGTGGTTACAAGCAGAGAATTACTGCAGAATGTACCAACAAGAGCTTGGGTCCCATGGCAATTGCAGTGCAGTGAAGCTACATGTGCTCCTGCTTTGAGCAGGTCACAAGCCTCTCCATGCTGCAAAGAAAAAACACAGAACCCCCAAAACAAAATATTTTAAAGCCAGGGGGAAATCCCAGCAGGGAGAGTCTAGAAAATGAACCTCCATTCTACCCACAAAGTTAGCAATAACAGGGTTTCTTAACATCAGGCTGCATTGAAGGGCTGAGGCAAGTTGCATGAGGTTTAACAAAGCCAAGTGCTGGGTCCAGCACTTGGGTCACAACAACCCCATGAAGGCTCCAGGCTCAGGGTAGAGTGGCTGGAAAGCTGCCCAGCAGAAAAGGACCTGGGGATGCTGGCTGACAGCTGTCTAAACATAGAATCATAGAATCGTTAGGGTTGGAAGGGACCTCAAGGATCATCCAGTTCCAACCCCCTGCCATGGGCAGGGACACCTCACACTACAGCAGGTTGCTCACAGCCACATCCAGCCTGGCCTTAAAAACCTCCAGGGATTAGACTTCCACCACCTCCCTGGGCAACCTGTGCCAGTGTCTCACCACCCTCATGGGGAAGAATTTCCTCCTGACATCCAATCTGAATCTACCCATTTCTAGTTTTGCTCCATTCCCCCTAGTCCTATCACTCCCTGGCACCCTGTGTGTGCCCAGGTGCACTTGTAAACACTTGATCCTTCATCAGCTTCTTATTTTACTGGGGTTTTTATTGATGGATATTTCTCAGTAAAATGATGTAAATTAAAAAAAAAGAAAAGTTACCTATATTTGAGTAAGGGAAAAAAATTAGAGTAAAACTGTAGTGAAACTCAGTCATTATATTTGAGTAAGGGAAAAAAAATAAAGTAAAACTATAGTGAAACTCATTCATTATCTCCCAAGTTTCATCCTTTTAGCTTTAGGGGTTTTATGTTTTGGTTGTGCTTTTGCCTGTGTATACACAGGAGAAGACAGAAAGGCTGAGGCCTGTCCAGCCTAAATGTAGACCAAAAAATTGTCACCTGCTCCACTTTCTTCCAAATGCAGGATGTTCTTTGTGTATATATTTACTAGTTTGTGAAGGAGGATTTGAATTATCCCAGGAAATAAGGCTTCCTCTATTTCCTTTAGCAG
>NW_026539717.1:0-3283 GCF_027791375.1 Indicator indicator | reverse complement strand
CATTAGCTACCATCCATGAGTCGGTGTAGAGATAAAGCTTTGGCCATCTCTCATGTTCAGATACATCGAGAGCTAGCTGGACAGCTTTTACCTCTGCAAATTGTGGTGTGTGGATTTGGCATTTAGGGATATGGTTTAGTGTTGACCTTGCAGTACTGGATCAAAGGTTGGGCTGGATCTTGAAGATCTATTCCAACCAAGCATATTCTGTGATTCTGTGATACACAGCTGTTGCTGTGCATTTGTGGCCTACCTTATGCATACCACATGCTGTCAGCATTCCAGGCAGCACTGCCAGTTCTTTGTTTTTACCTGTGTTTGGTTTTGGCTTTTGTGACTATTTCTGTTCTCTTGATTTACTACATGTACAGTGTTTGCTAAACTCCCACTCAGCCACTTATTCGAGGGCACAAATATTTGTTCTTCAGTCTAAAGATTCCTTTTACAGAGCAAGTTTCACATGTGACCTTTTGGCATACCCTTGCTGATATCCAGTAGTGTGAGATGCTGGGGAAAAGATATGCATGGTTGCAGGCTCTTTTTTGGCTCACCAAGTTGAGCTGGAACGAAATTGCAGTTCTGGTGCTATTGAACTAGCCTCATATAATCTCTGTGTTTTTTTTTTTCTTCTTCTGTTTTGTGAGCAACTTACTCAGAAATTTTCAGTTTATTTCTTCTTAGAAACTCTTTCAAATAAGAGTACAGGTTGTTGAGCAGGGAGAGTTCTTCCTTTCAAAGAATGAAATCCACGGGCAGGTCCTGTATGAGGATTTGCTGAGAGGCTTGCTGCTTGGTCAGCACAGAGGCCATCAGTGGTGTGACCATTTCCTCTAGTCAGCTTAAATTGTGTGCAGAAACCTTCATAGCAACAGTGTTTGTTACTGTGATAAGAAAGAGTGGTATGTAGAGACAGTAGGAGGAGAGGGGGCTTTTCATTCTTAAGCAGAAAGCATTAGTGGAATGTCATTTCTTGTCTACTACAAGAGATTTGGCTACTTCCATAGGGACACTAACAGTTACGCTGGTCTTCTGACAACAGGTTGTGAGCTATATGCTTTGGTTTTGGGAAACTCCCAGTTTGGGTCAGGCTGGTAGGCAGGTATCCTCAAAGAATATCTATGCTATCAATTTATTAATTAAAAAGAAAAAAAAATGAAAAGTTTACTGACAAAGATGATTATCAGATGATTTACAAAAGTATTGCAATCTCATAGTTCTGAAGAAGACTAATCCTGGATTGACAAGCACAAAAAATGTCTTTTTCTTGCTACTTGAAATTTATACATGTTCAGAAGCTTCCTCTGGTTTTCTAACTTCAGCATCAGAAACGTGTAAATGTGCTGGGAAACACTACTGTCTCCTTTTCTCCTGTACAATTCTTCCTTAGTATCACCTGTGTTAAATGTTTATGCCTATGTCAGTTCTTTGTAAGGTAAAGGTATTGCAGTTAAGAAACCTGAGACATAATATGATAAAATTCTAATTTAGAAGCTGAGAGGTCAGAAAGAATGTCATTTGTAATTGGCATTGCATGATATTGTGCTAAAAAGTGTGAACAAAGAGCAGGCAAATGAAGTACCCAGAGAATTCAATGCAAAGTTTTGTAATACTACTCTTCTGGCAGGAGGACTTCAGGATAACTGGCCTCCTGAGCTGGTTGATGGGGTCAAGGAGCAGTGTTGTACTCCTGAAATCCATGTGGAATTAGTTCGAGACTTGTTGAGTCACTTGGATATTCACAAGTCCACGGGACCTGATGGGATTCATCCTAGGGTGCTGAAAGAGCTGGCAGATGAGCTGGCCAAGCCTCTCTCCGTCATTTTCCACCAGTCCTGGCTCACTGGAGAGGTCCCAGAAGACTGGAAACTGGCCAATGTGACGCCCATCCACAAGAAGGGATGGACAGAAGAACCTGGGAACTACAGGCCTGTCAGCCTGACCTCAGTGCCAGGGAAAATCATGGAGCAGATTGTCTTGGGGGCAATCACTGCGCACCTGAAGGATAGCCAAGGAATCAGGCCCAGCCAACATGGATTTAGGAAGGGCAGGTCCTGCCTCACCAACCTGATCTCCTTCTATGATCAGGTGACCTGCCTGGTGGACGTGGGAAAGGCTGTGGATGTAGTCTACCTGGACTTCAGCAAGGCCTTTCACACTGTCCCCCACAGCAAACTCCTGGCCAAGCTGTCAGCCTGTGGCTTGGACAGCAGCACTCTGCGCTGGGTTAGGAACTGGCTGGAGGGCCGAGCCCAGAGACTGGTGGTGAATGGTGCCACATCCAGCTGGCAGCCAGTCACTAGTGGTGTCCCCCAGGGATCAGTGCTGGGCCCCATCCTGTTCAATATCTTTACTGATGATCAGGATGAGGGGATTGAGTCCATCATCAGTGAATTTGCAGATGACACCAAGCTGGGAGCAGGTGTTGATCTGTTAGAAGGTAGAAGGGCTCTGCAGAAGGACCTTGACAGGCTGGACAGATGGGCAGAGTCCAACAGGATGGCATTCAACAAGTCCAAGTGCCGGGTGCTGCACTTCGGCCACAACAACCCCATGCAGAGCTACAGGCTGGGGTCAGAGTGGCTGGAGAGCAGCCAGGTGGAAAGGGACCTGGGGGTACTGGTTGACAGGCACCTGAACATGAGCCAGCAGTGTGCCCAGGTGGCCAAGAGAGCCAATGGCATCCTGGCCTGCATCAGGCATAGTGTGGCCAGCAGGAGCAGGGAGGTCATTGTACCCCTGTACACAGCACTGGTTAGGCCACACCTTGAGTACTGTGTCCAGTTCTGGGCCCCTCAGTTTAGGAAAGATGTTGAATTGCTGGAGCATGTCCAGAGAAGGGCAACGAGGCTGGTGAGAGGCCTTGAGCACAAGCCCTATGAGGAGAGGCTGAGGGAGCTGGGGGTGTTTAGCCTGCAGAAGAGAAGGCTCAGGGGAGACCTCATTGCTGTCTACAACTACCTGAAGGGAGGTTGTAGCCAGGAGGGGTTTGGTCTCTTCTCCCAGGCAACCAGCACCAGAACAAGAGGACACAGTCTCAAGCTGTGCCAGGGGAGGTTTAGGCTGGAGGTGAGGAGAAAGTTCTTCACAGAGAGAGTGGTTGGCCATTGGAATGTGCTGCCCAGGGAGGTGGTGGAGTCACCATCCCTGGAGGTGTTCAAGAAGGGATTGGACGTGGCACTTGGTGCCATGGTTTAGATAGTCATGAGGTTTAGGGTGACAGGTTGGACTCGATGATCCTTGAGGTCTCTTCCAACCTTCTTGATTCTATTCTATTCTATTCTAT
>NW_026539716.1:0-3283 GCF_027791375.1 Indicator indicator | reverse complement strand
TTGCAGTGGAGCCCATAATGAAACCAAACCACTGTGGTGTTCTGTTGTACTTAAGCTCCTGCTTGTATTGACAGTGCTGGTTCATATGCTCCCTTTGGATTCCTGCTTGGGATTCAGTGCTTCTGGCTTGACTAAAAATGGCCTTTCTGTTATAAACAGTTTCCTGTTCTGTGCAGTCATTTTTGCTGATGACTGCCCTTGGTAAGTGAAGAGTTTATTGAGGAAGAGCAGGTACATCATTGGGACTGAAAGCTTCTCCCACACCTGCTGCTGCTTTCCCATTAAACAAAGCCTTTAGAAAGGGTTTCCCTGAGAGCAGGAACACACTTTTCCTCTATTTTTAATATCTATTTTTCTATTTTAAAATCCAATTTCTGCTACAACTGCTGTTCAGCCTGATTTAATCATTATTCCTGTAATGTCTGCTATCCTTCTGTACTCCTTCTTGTTTATACAGGACAGATCATTGCTTCCTTGAGCAGGAAGGGGTCGTGCATCCATCCCTTTCCTTCTCTGAAGGTGTATTTGAAGCATTATTTGATGAGTGCATGAAGAAGAGTATGACCAGCAGGTCAAGGGAGGTTCTCCTCCCTCTCTGCTCTGCTCCAGTGAGGCCACAGCTGGGTCCAGTTCTGGGCCTCCCAGTTGAAGTGAGACAAGGAATTACTGGAGAGAGTCCAGTGCAGGCTATGAAGGTGCTGAGGGGCCTGGAACATCTCTGAGGAGGAAAGCCTGAGAGCCCTGGGGCTGTTGAGTCTGGTGGAGAGCAGCCCCAGAGGGGATCTGATCAGTGCTCAGCAAGAGTGTGGGGGGCAGGAGGCTGGGGCCAGACTCTTGCTAGTGGTGCCCAATGACAGGTCAAGGGACAATGGGCACATATTGGAACCCAGGAGGTTCTATCTGAAGATGAGGAGAAACTTGTTTAGTGTGAGGATGCTGGAGCCCTAGAGCAGGCTGCCCAGAGAGGTTGTGAAGTCTGGAGAGATTCCAAACTGACCTGGCCATTGTGATCCTGGGCAGGCTGCTGTGGGTGCCCCTGCTTTAGCAGGGGGGTTGGACTGGGTGATCTCCAGATGTTCCTTCCAGCCCTCACCATGCTGGGATTCCGGGATGCTTGGCCTGAACCCCATCACGCATCAGCTTTAGAGCCTTGCCCATGTTTCCTCTACAGTACATCATGGAACTGACATTCACTCAAGCTGCAAAAGGTGTCAACAAAGAGATTGTGGTGAACATCAACGACTCCTGTGAGCGATGCCATGGTAAAGGACACGAACCTGGCACCAAGTCCCAGCGCTGCCACTACTGCAATGGCACTGGCATGGTAAGTGCCTTTAAAGACACAGGTCCTGCTGTGCCTTGCCTTGTTCAGGCCATCCAGGCCTTTCCACAGGGACAAACTAGTACTGCAGTTGTCAGCTTAAGTTGGGTGACACTGAGTCAACCTGGACTTGATGTTAGTAGGCATGAGGAAGATTTTCTTTGTATTGAAGTAGTGCCCTGCCCAGCTAAAAGCACTGCCCTTCAGGCCTGATCAGCTGGTGGTGTCCATCCAGCAAACCATGTTTCTGTAATGGAACAGTTCTGAAAAGACTTGGACATTAAGTGGGATTCTTTGAGTTGAGGGGGGAAGGGAGGAGGAAGGTGATGGTGGGCTAAGGGTAACCATGATATGAGAAGATACCTAAGCCCATAATAAGCAGTGATTGAGCTTCAGGCTGTCCATTTCCACACATCAAAATGGATGCTGGGTTAACTGGTCTGTGACCAGAACACTTTTCTGTGTAGAGCAGGTGTTGTTGGTCAGAAGAGACTGCAGAGGAGACCTCTTCTCCCTGTTCCCTCCTGTGCCTCAGTCTGGTGGGTGGCTTTCAGGCCACAGCTCAGTCTCGTGACGTTCTGCTGGACACCCACAATACTTTGTGCAAGTGGATTGTCCCTGGAGTCCTTAAAATGGAGATGTTGAAAGCCCTGTAAGGAACTTTGTGCCTGTACTCTTATTAAAGCCTGGGGATGGAAAGTGGTGTTTCCCTTCCCACAAGACTCACAGTAGTGCTGGTTCTTGGTGGAAACTGGAACGTGTTGGGGCTCGAATCTGATCCAGCTCCTCAGGAACAGCATCCTCTTTGGATTTCGGAGCCAGTGTTCTGCTCCACCCCTTGCCGAGGGATATCTCTGTGCTGTTGGGTTCCATGTGCCATTAGAGGGACTCAGCTGTGCTGGGCCAGTCCCTGGCAGTGTTCTGGGGCAGTAGAAAGCACCAGCTCATGGTGTGTGTTTCCCTCCCCAGGAGACCATAAACACTGGCCCTTTCGTGATGCGCTCGACGTGCCGGCGCTGCGGCGGCCGTGGCTCCATCATCACCACGCCGTGCCTCGTGTGTCGAGGAACAGGGCAAACCAAGCAGAAGAAGACAGTGATGGTTCCTGTGCCAGCTGGTTAGTGATGCATAATGATTGGCTCCCCCTTGGCCCACAGCAAGGTGCTGGCCTCCAAAGCGTGGCTGGGTCTTGCCACATAGGAACGTGAGAGCAGCACAAGAAGTTCTGTGTTGGAGAAGTTGAAATCAAAGCAGGCTGACAGCTTGGTGATTGAAGGGGTAGTAATGAGAGGAACTTTCTGTCCTTGGATATAAATGTCAGCTTTGCCCTTCCTGAGCTAAGGTTTTGGTTCTTACATGGAGCCTTCTAAACAGCTTTTGAAGAGTGAAACTCTCAAGAGGTTTTATTGCTTTGGATCTTTCGTTTGTCCTTGATGAAGCCTGGGGAGAGAGTGGGAATCTGGAAAGCCCTAGCTTGGCTTCGTGCTGATGCTCTTCCTCACCAGAGAGGATAAAATGAGTGGTGGGGCTGAAGGCTTGCTTCTTTGAGACCACCCTCCATGAACAGCCTGTCATTTTCCTGCAGCTTGTGAAGGCTGCCACAGTGTTCCTTAGGATGGGACATGTCCCTAAATAATACTGTAGGGTTTGAAGCAATGAACCTGCTTGGGGTGTAGTGGTCCCCTCAGAGGTATGAACCTGTGCTGAGTCCTCCTTCCCTTGGCCACAGCTCCTCTGGAGGGCATTATTCTGCTGCCTGCTGCTAGGTCTTGTGCTTTGTGCTCCTGGATGTGTAGGTCCTGTGGTGGTGGCCAGCTTTTGGGGGTGGCAGGAGCTGTGGGTATTCAAGTGGATTCTATGCAAGGTAACAATTCCTCTTTTCTTTCCTGGCTGCAGGTGTTGAGGATGGGCAGACAGTTCGGATGCCTGTGGGGAAGAAGGAGATTTTCATTACATTCAGGG
>NW_026539715.1:0-3283 GCF_027791375.1 Indicator indicator | reverse complement strand
CCTAACCCTAACCCTAACCCTAACCCTAATCCTAACCTCTAACCCTAACCCTAACCCTAACCCCTAACCCTAACCCCTTAAGGTAACCCTAACCCTAGTCCTAACCACTAACCCTAACCCTAACCATAACGCTAACCCTAAACCCTAACCCTAACCCTAACTCTAACCCTAAACCTAACACCTAACACTAACCTTAACCCTAACCAGAAACCTGAACCCTAACCCTAAAGACTAACACGAACACTAACCCTAACCCAAACCCTAAAACCTACCCCTAACTCTAACCCTAACCCCTAAGCCTAACTCTAACACTTACCCCTAAACCTATCCCTAACCCTAACCCTAAACCCTTACCCTAACCCTAACCAGAGCCCTAAACCATAATCCTAACCCTAACACTAACCTAAACCCCTAACCCTAACGCTAACCCTAAGCCTATCCCTAACCCCTAATCCTAATCCTAACACTAACCCTAAACCTAATCCCTAATCCTAACCCAAACATGAACCCTAACCCTAACCCTAACGCTAACCCTTACCCCTAACACTAACCCTAACCCTCTACCCCTAACTCTAACCCTATCCCTAACCCTAAACCCTATCCCTCCACCTAACCCTAACCCTAAGGCTAACGCTAACCCTAACCCTAACAGTAACCCTAACCCTAACCCTAACCCTAATCCTAAACCCTAACCCTAACCCTAACCAGCCCTAACCTTAACCCTAACAGTAACCCTAAGCCCAACCCGAGCGTAACCATTAACCCTAACCCTAATCCTAACACAAACACGAACCCTAACCCTAACCCTAAAACGTAACCCTGACCCTAACCCCAAACCCTAACCCTGACCCTAACCCCTAACCCTAACCCTTACCCAAACCCTAACCCTTACCCCTAACACTAAACCTAACCCAAACCCTAACCCTAACCCTAACCCTAACCCTAACCACGAACCCTAACCCTAACCCTAACCCTAACACTAAACCTAACCATAAGCAGAACCCTGACCCTAACACTAAACTCTAACCTTAACAGTAACGTTAACCCTAAACCTTAACCCAAACCCTAACACTAACACCAACCCTAACCGTAAACACTAACCCAAACCCTAACTCTAACCCCAAACCCTAACCCTAACCCTAAATCTAACCCTCTCTATCCCCTAACCCTATCCCTAACCGTAATCCTAACCCTAAAGCTAACCCTAATCCATAACCCTAACCCAAACCCTAGCCTTAACCCCTAACCCTAAGCGAAACCCTAACACTAACCCTAACCCAAACCACTAAAACTAACCCTAACCCCAAACCTAAACCCTAGCCCTAAACCTAACAGTAACCCTTACCGTAACCCTAACCCCTAACCCTAATCCTAACCTTAAACCTAACCCTAAACACTAAACTCTAACGATAACGTTAACATGAACCGTAACCCTGACCCAAACACTAAACCCTAACGATAAACCTAACCCTAACCCTAACCCTAACCCTAATCCTAACCTCTAACCCTAACCCCTAACACTAACCCCTTAAGGTAACCCTAACCCTAGTCCTAACCACTAACCCTAATCCTAACCCTAACCCTAACCCTAATCCTAAACCCTAACCCTAACCCTAATCCTAACCTCTAACCCTAAACCTAACCCCTAAAACTAACCCTAACCCTAACGCCTAACCCTAACCCTAACCCCTTAAGGTAACCCTAACACTAATCCTAACCACTAACCCTAACCCTAACCATATCCCTAACCCTAACCATAAACCCTAACCCTAACCCTAACTCTAACCTTAAACCTAACACCTGACCCTAACCTTAACCCTAACAAGAACCCTGAACCCTAACCCTAAAGACTAACACGAACACTAACCCAAACCCTAAAACCTAACCCTAAATCTAACCCTAACCCTAACCCTAACCCTAACCCTAACCCTAACCCTAACCCTAAACCCTAACCCTACCCAGAGCCCTAAACCCTAACCATAACACTAAACCTAACCCTAACCTAAACCCGTAACCCTAATGCTACCGCTAAGCCTATCCCTAACCCCTAATCCTAATCCTAACCCTAACCTTAACCCTAATCCCTAATCCTAATCCGAACATGAACCCTAACCCTAACCCCTAACCCTGACCCTAACCCCTAACCCTAACCCTAACCCTAACCCTAACCCTGACCCAAACCCTAAACCCTAACCCTAACCAGAGCCCTAAACCCTAACCCTAACCCTAACCCTAACGCTAACACTAACCCTAAACCCCTAACCCTAATGCTACCCCTAACCCTAACCCTAACCCTAATCCTAACCCCTAACCCTAACCCTAACCCTAAACCTAACCCTAACCCTGACCCAAACCCTAAACCCTACACCTAACCAGAGCCCTAAACCCTATCCCTAACCCTAACCCTAACCCTAACGCTAACCCTAACCTAAATCCCTAACCCTAAGCCTATCCCTAACCCCTAATCCTAAACCTAACCCTAACCCTAACCAGCCCTAACCTTAACCCTAACAGTAACCCTAAGCCCAACCCGAGCCCTAACCACTAACCCGAACCCTAATCCTAACCCAAACCAGAACCCTAACCCTAACCCCTAACCCTGACCCTAACCTCTAACAGTAACCCTTACCCAAAACCTAACACTTACCCCTAACACTAAACCTAACCCTAACCCTAACCCTAACCCTAACCCCTAACTCTAAATTTGCCCCTAATCCTAACCCTAACACTAACCGTAACCCTAAACCTAACGCTAACCCATGATCCTAACCCTAACCCTAACACTAAACCTAACCATAAGCAGAACCCTGACCCTAACACTAAACTCTAACCTTAACAGTAACGTTAACCCTAAACCTTAACCCAAACCCTAACACTAACACCAACCCTAACCGTAAACACTAACCCAAACCCTAACTCTAACCCCAAACCCTAACCCTAACCCTAAATCTAACCCTCTCTATCCCCTAACCCTATCCCTAACCGTAATCCTAACCCTAACCCTAACCCTAATCCCTAACCCTAACCCAAACCCTAGCCTTAACCCCTAACCCTAACCAAAACCCTAACACTAACCCTAACCCAAACCACTAAAATTAACCCTAACCCCAAACCTAAACCCTAGCCCTAACCCTAACAGTAACCCTTACCGTAACCCTAACCCCTAACCCTAACCCTAACCTTAAACCTAACCCTAAACACTAAACTCTAACGATAACGTTAACATGAACCGTAACCCAGACCCAAACACTAAACCCTAACGATAAACCTAACCGTAACCCTA
>NW_026539714.1:0-3297 GCF_027791375.1 Indicator indicator | reverse complement strand
GCAGTTGCCGCCGATGGAGTCCTTCAGCAGCCGCGTCAGCTTGCTGTCCCGGTAGGGGATGTGGCTGTGCTTGCTCTGCCCAACACACCAAGGCTCTGCTCAGCTGCTGGCCCTCGGGCCCTCAGCTGCCAGCCCTGGCCACGCTCCCCCCACGGCACCTCTCCCGGCCCAGGCTGCCGCCCTCAGCGCCCCGGCAGGGCCGTCCCTTGGGGACAGCACTCGGGGCCCCTCAGCAGCAGCCTTACCTTGGCCTCAGCCAGCGCCTTGATGACGCTGAGCAGGGCCAGCAGCGAGCGGTTGATGTTGGCTCCCTCCCGCAGCCGCTCGCCCCTGGTGTTGGCCACCGAAGCTCGCTCCGAGCCTGCCAGGTCAACCAAGCTCATCTTGGCCACCTGCACAGCCCCACTGAGGCCACCAGCACAGTCCTGCTGCTTCACGTAGACCTGGCAGGGCAGAGACAGGGCAGGCTGCAGCTCCACAAGGCACGTGGCCTTGCAGCTTGCAGCTGCAGGAGCCCTGGCATGCCAGTCCTGCCACAGCATCGCTCCCTATCCCCTTCTGGGCACAAGTGCCGAGAGATGCCCCAAGCACCACCCCTCACCTGGAGGACAGCATGGGAGCGGGAAGAGGAGGCGTTGGCATCCGTGGGATGCTGCGTCCGGTTCCTGCTGCCACTCAGCAGCATCTGCAGGAGCTGCTCTGCAGAGCTGGGCTGGCAGAGAGCAGGCAGAGGACAGGGATCAGCGCAGCCCCAGCACGGGCACCGAGCAGCCGCTCCCCGAGCGGCCACAGGGACACAGGCTGAGGCCTCCTGCAGCTCTGCAGGGCTCCTCTCGCCTCGGCCTCACCTTTGCTGCCAGCCAGCAGCCACCCAGCTGGCACCCCGGGGTACCCACAGACCCTTCCTGGGTCCCCCCATGCCCTCTGGCACACCTGGGGCGGGAGCAGTGCTTGTGCCTGCTTCCAGACCCACCTGGTGGAAGGAGAGACCCTGGACCACAGCTCCTTTCTCGGGATCCTCACGGATGGTCAGAGGGCCCTTGGGCTCCAGCAGGTCATGGATCTGCTCGTTGTAGACCTGGAGCAGGCAACTCCAGGTCAGGCTGAGGGTTGGCTCCCCAAAGGGCAGCAGGCAGAGGAGCTTTGGGCCCCAGGGCCACGCTCAGCACCTCAGCCCACCCAACAGCACCTCTGGCACCTGGTGCCAGCAAGAGCAGCTGAAGGTGCCCTAAAGGCAGAGGTCAGCTCAGGAGGCTTTACCAGCAAGGCACTGAGCCACTGCTCCTCCAAAGCCCTTGGAGCCAGGAAGCCCTCCTTGCCCTGTGGACCTCAGCAAATTCCCCCAGCTCCAGATGGGACAGGCCAGCAGCACCAGCTCAGCAAACTGGGTGGGGGAGCCTGCTTCCAGTCTGGGGCTGTCCTGAGCATAGGCACAGCTGGCAGCACAGGCGTGCCCCTGGCACTACAACCCCAGATCTCAGAGCTGGTGGCCTGGCAGCAGGAGGGGCACAGCTGGGCACAGCCTACCTCCTGGAAGGAGACCAGGACCTCGTAGCTCTTCTCCTCCTTCCTAGCCTCAAGCCTCTTGTACAGCTCCACCATGGTGAGGTAGATGATGCCAGGGCTCTTCTCCGAGCCCAGCATGGTGTAGGTTTTCCCTGCTCCTGTTGCACCATAGGCAAACACTGGGAGGAGAAAGGGAGGAGCTTTGAGAGCAGCGCTAATTAACAGAGCACTGTGTGGGACGATCCCAGCTCTGCCTGAGCTAGAAATGCCCCTGGGGACACAGCCCCAAAGCTAACTACTGCTACGGGGCACTGCTGCCTCCCACTCAGGTCCTTGTCCAGCAAGACCCCCAGGTCCCTCTGCACGAGGCTGCTCCCCAAGCCTGCACAGGGCCCCCAGGGGATGCCACCCCACAGGCAGGACTCCGCACTCATCCGAGGGTGTCTCTGCTCTCTTCTTGCTGGCCTGCTCTCTGCCTGCTCCCAGAGCCCTCAGAGGACAGCTCCATGGCAGCACTGGCCCTGTCCTGACCACACTTTGTCATGGCCCCAGCTTGGTGCGACCAACAAGTTGCAGGCTTTATCTTTTTGCAGTGCTGCTGTGTCCCCACTGCTGCCACAACTGCTCAGGGCTTCTGAGATCAACCCACAGCTGTGCTGAGCCCAGCCAGACCAGGGGCAGATGGGGCAGGAGCTCCTGCAAGGCCCAAAGGAGGGTGCTGGCCCTCACCAGAGCAGTTGTAACCATCGAGGACGGTGTCGACCATGCCACGGGTGGTGTGCTGGAACACCTCCTCCTGTGTGGCCTGCTCAGCAAAAACCCGGTCGAAGACGAACTTCTGATGTTTCCCTGGGTTCTTGGTCCGGCGAGCAGGCAGCACACAGCTGGAGGGACCAGCAGACTCCTCAGGGTCGAACACGAGGGTGTGATGGTCGACGACCCTCAGCAGCGGGTGCTGCGTGGCTGCCTCGCTGGGGGCAAGGGGTCGCACTCGCACCATGACGGCCACGGTGCCCTCCTGGGGGGGAGGGACCGGCGCCATGGCGGCGACCACGACACAGGGCTAAGGGCACTGCCCTTAGGGTCCGCGCAGCACTGCTCCAAGGAAAGCACTGGCTGAAGAACACCGCAGAACACAACTCCGGGCTCGAAAGTCCTGAGGGTGCACTCTGAGAAGAAAAAAGGGTCAGGCAGGGAGGGGAAGCGCTGGAGGGGAAGCCTGAGGCTGGACAAAGCCTTTACCTCCTCCAGCCCGGAGCCTGTTCCCGCGCCCTCCCTGTCTTAACCGCCGCCGGTGCCCCTAGAGCTGCCGTTAGAAACCGCCAGGCCTAGGCGTTCTCAGCGTCTGCAAGGACCCTCCATCATCTTCGGGTCCCCACAACCACCTTAACGCTCCCACACCCACCGTGGGGCCCCAGAGCTCCTGCACAACCTGAGCCCTGATCTCCAACCCACCCTCACAGCCCAGCCTCCAAACCCACTCCGGGATCCTAAGCCAACTTGGCCCCGGGCGCTTCCACCGCCGCCTCCCGCACACTCCCTCAGTTCCCGCACTCTCCCGCAGCCCTTGCACACTGCCCCTGGTGCCCGCAGCCGTCCCCATGCTTCCGCCTTTCCCCTTTCGGCAGCGGAGCGCCACTCACCGATGCTTCCGCCGCAGGGGCTCTCAAACAGTCCCGCCGACCACGCCCCCTGCGCTCATTGGTCAATTGCAGAGCAGAGCCTCCCATTGGCTCCTGAGCAACGCGAGCCCGGCCCGCTCCCGGCCCCGTGCCCCGACCGCTCTCGGCC
>NW_026539713.1:0-3406 GCF_027791375.1 Indicator indicator | reverse complement strand
CAGCCCAAATGCCACTCCTGAGGAATCTTCCTGGAGACATGAAGCACAAGAGGTGCATCAGGAAAAGTGTGGCCAGCAGGGCTAGGGAGGTTTTGCTCCCCCTCTGCTCTGCCCTGCTGAGACCACAGCTCCAGTTCTCACTGCTGCACTGCTATTTTGCTTGAGTAAGAGCTTCTGGACTGAGCCTGGAATTAACAGCCAGTGAACAGCTTTAGGGTTTGGTCTGGCATTTGTACCTGCTAAAGACTTCCCAATCCAGAACTCCTGGGGTGCATTCAGAGGAGAGTGTAGAGCAGAGCCAGCAGGGTTCTCCTCACCCCTGACTCTGCTCTGCTGAGACCTCACCTGGAATGTTGCATCCAGTTCTGGACTCCCCAGTTCAAGAGGGACAGAGAGCTGCTGGAGAGAGTGCAAGAGAGAGGCAGGAGGATGCTTAGGGGACTTGAGCATCTCCCCTGGGAAGAGAGACTGAGAGCCCTGGGGCTGTTTAGTGTGGAGAAGGCAAGGAACAGCAGGTACAAGCTAGAACCCAGGAAGCTCCACCTCAACATGAGGAGGAACTTCTTCACTGGGAGGGTGAGGGAGCCCTGGAGCAGGCTGCCCAGAGAGGTTGTGGTGTCTCCTACTGTGGAGCCTTTCCAGGCATGTCTGGATGTGTTCCTGTGTGACCTGTCCTGGGTGATGCTGCTCTGGCAGGGGGGGTGGACTGGAGGATCTCTGGAGGTCCCTTCCAACCCCTAACATTCTGTGATTCTATGGAAATGGTTGTCCTGATGGGATGTGATAAGCCATTAAAAAATGCTGTGAATGAATGCAATTAATTTCTGTCTACCTTTGCAAAGCCAAAAGTGAGCATTTTGCCCATTATTTATTTCCCTCTCTCCTCTCCTCTCCTCTCCTCTCCTCTCCTCTCCTCTCCTCTCCTCTCCTCTCCTCTCCCTCTCCCTCTCCCTCTCCCTCTCCCTCTCCCTCTCCCTCTCCCTCTCCCTCTCCCTCTCCCTCTCCCTCTCCCTCTCCCTCTCCCTCTCCCTCTCCCTCTCCCTCTCCCTCCCTCTCCCTCTCCCTCTCCCTCTCCTCCCCTCCCCTCCCCTCCTCCCAGAACTGAATCCAGTACTCAAGCTGCAGGCCACCATCACTGCCCTAACTCCTGCTGGACACTTTTTGATCCAGGCCCAGATGCTGTTGACCTTCTTGGCCACCTGGGCTCCCTGCTGGCTCATGCTCAGACACAAGTCCATCAGCACCCCCAGATCCTTTCTCACCAGAGCCACTCTGCCCCAAGCCTGCAGCGTTCCTGGGGTTGTTGTGACCTAAGTGCAGGACCCAGCCCCTGGTCTTGTTAAACCTCATCCTACTGGCCTCAGTCCAGATCTCCCTGCAGTGCCTTCCTACCCTGGAGCAGATAAACCCCCCCTCAATGTACCATCCTGAGGGTGACTGGCAGCAAGTTTCTTCTGAGCACCATGAAACAGCTGAGGAAAAACTGCTGTGAGCCCCAGACTGGGGATGCTGGAGGTGAAGCTTCTCCTTGCACAGAGAGAGCTGTTATTGGTGGGAGGGGGAGCTTTAGCCTAGATCCTGACTGCAGAGGCTGAAGAGGAAATAAATTGCCATTGGATGCAAAAGAAAAAAATCATGGTAAGTTAATTGGATTGCTGATGGGGTATAGAGCAGAGGCAGAAACAGTTCCTGCTCTCTCTTTTTTCTTCTGGCACTTCTGCTTCCAATTTTCCTCTCTCTGTCTCTCTCTCTTCTGTGGCCTTGCCAGGGGATCTCTGTTTTGACTGCTGTGTGAGGAAGGAGGGAGGGAGTGGGGTAGGAGATGAACAGGTCCCCTGGATCTGTGCAGAGGGGGTCTGAGGAGTTTTCGTGTTGTTTATAAATGGTATCTATAGAGTGCATATATATATATTATATTTTGTACAGATTGATTGCATTTCATACCTCTGGAGTTTAGTTTGCTTGTAAATAGAGCTTCACTGCCTTCCATAGCTTCATTAGCCTCCATCCATAGCTTCATTAGCCTCCATCCCACACTCAGCTAAGTCTGGCAATTTTGTTTGGGGGGTTAATTTTCTCCAAATTAGGGGGGGGATAATTTCAACTCAGCACACCAGGAAATGGCTTCAATTGAGAGTGCTGAGAGTGCTTTTCCTGACCTAGGTGATGCTCCAGGTGTTCTCAGGGAGTGGGGGTACCTTCAACCCACCAGGCCAGCTCAAAGCCTTGTGCTACAGTGGCTGGCTGCTGTGAGGTGCAGCACCATTCCCAGCCCATTTATCTGCCCTGGAAAGGCAGCAGCAGAGCTTCACTACTGCCTTGATGCTCAGCAGGCAGAGGATGCAGGGCCTGGTGCTGGAGCACAGCTTCAAGGTCAGGCAGGCACAGATGTTGTGCCACCAGGAGAGCAGAGACCTCTCCTTGGAGAGACCTCTCCTTGTAGACACCTCCCGTTGTACAGACCTCTCCTTGCAGAGACCTCTCAGGGACAATCACTTCCCTGTTGCTGCTGGCCACACTGTTCCTCAGCAGCCCAGGATGCTGTTTGCTTTCTTGGCCACCTGAGCACACTGCTGGCTCACATTCAGACAGCTTTGGACCAGCCCTCCCAGGGCTTTATCTGCTGGGCAGCTTTCCAGCCACTCTGCCCCAAGCCTGGAACATTTATGGGGTTCTTGTGACCCAGATGCATCATGCAGCTTGGGATCTTTCAGTTACCTTCTGTTTCATCATATTTGGATGTTGGTGAAATTGTACATAAGATGTTCAAAATGTTGAATTGCTGTCAGAACAAAGCTCTCAGAGTGAACTTAGAAGTGAAAATGCATCTGTGTGGGTATCACAACACGCCTATGGCGTGCAGGGTTTGCAGGGTCATTTCCATCACTGGAAGTCACTTCAAGGTTTTCATGGTTGGACTCAGTGATCTCGTCCAACCAAAAGGATTCTGTGATCAAGAGGGAATGGCCTCAAGCTGCCACTGGGTAGGTTTAGAGTGGACACTGTCACTGATGACCTGGGAGAAGAGACCAGCACCAACCTCTCCACAGCCTCCTTGCAGGGAGCTGCAGACAGCCAGGAGGTCTCCCCTCAGCCTCCTCTCTTTCACACTAACCAGCCCCAGTCCCTTCAGTCTCTCTCCAGCACATTTCTTCTCCAGCCCCTTCCCAGCTTCCTTGCCCTCCTCTGCCCTGGCTCCAGCACCTCCACATCTCTCTTGCATTCAGGTGCCCCAAACTGGACACAACACTCCAGGTGTGGCCTCCCCAGAGCTGAGTCCCAGGGGACAATCCCCTCCCTGCTCCTGCTGGACACAGCATTGCTGATCCCAGCCAGGATGCCTTTGGCTTTCTTGGCCACCTGGGCACACTGCTGGCTCCTGTTCAAGATTAGGGTAGAAAAACAA
>NW_026539712.1:0-3443 GCF_027791375.1 Indicator indicator | reverse complement strand
GAGCAGGTCTGCTCTTTGAGGGACATTTCTTTGGCCTCACCTCCAGCCTGAACCTTCCAAGCTGCACTGTGTGGAGGTTTTGGTGTCTCTCCACTCCCCACAGGAGCTCCATCCTCTCTGAAACCACCCTTCAGCCACGTGCTCACTGCTAGGGTGGTGCCCTGAGCCTCCAATCACTAGGCTGAAGCAGCCCAGGTCCCTCAGCCTCTCCACAGAGATGTCAACCTCTATCCTGGTAGATCTCCATTGCAGCCTCCTCAGTTTCTCCCCACTCCTCCAAACTGGAGTACCCCACATTCTGACCCCAAGCATCCAGATGTGGCCACAGCAGTGCTGAGTCCATGGGGAGGACAACTCCTGTGTCTGGGTGGCCACACTCCTCCTGCCACAGCCCAGCTGCACTTGGCCTTCTTCACTGTGTGCAGGCTTTGCTCCAGCCCAGGCCATTGGCAATGGTTCCTGCCACACCCTGTGGTGCATTTCTGACTGGGACAGGACAGAACAGAACCTCCAGCTCCAAAGCCAACAGGGAACCAGTTTGTACTGGGTTCGTCCCAGCCTGTCTGGGAGTGGACAAGGGGATACAGGTTGTACTGGGAGAAGTCCCAGCCTGGTGGGCGAAGGGGTTCAGGTGGTGTAGCCTTTATTGGGAGTGGGCACAATCTGTACTGGGAAGGAGTCCTGTTATTGTTGTTAATAATATTTAATAATTGGCAGAAAAGTTGATAAAAGATTAGTAACTTTATTAACCAAAAATTCCCACAAAAAGTATTAATAAAGCCTGCTGACACCGGTGAGCTCTGATTTGCCCAGGCTGCCTGAGGGTAAGAGGTTTCCAGGTGAGGACCTTTATTAGGTTACACAGACAAATTCTGTACTTTTCTTTTAGCAGACCTGGCACATCCACCGTGGCTATTAATTACTGACACGTGTTTAAGCAAAGCATACAATAGGTTCAAGTTAGCAAACAAGCTTTTCAACACATCCAACCAAATTCTGCCTCGTCTTTCTCTTCAGTTAAGAGATGTTTACATTCTTTTCTAACTCAAAGACTAAACAAAGCTTTCTCTAACTGGAGCAAGGGCAAACTTCCCTCTACATCTCCCCCTCTCTGTCTAACAAGAACACGCTCTTGGTCGAGCTTTCTAACAATTTTTGCATCCACAAAAGGAAGCAAGGCAAAGTTAACAATATAACAAAAGCCATTACTAAAATCAACAATCCAGTTTGGTAACAGATTTTATCCATCCAGGTAAGTCCCATCCATTGAAGATGTTCTCCAATCCAAGAAGGTTTTGTCTTGCTGAATCTTCGCTGTCTGATCCCTTAGGATTTTTATTCACTGGTGGACGGAGCAAGATTTGTCAGTAAGATTCATACAACACATCCCATCAAAATCTTCACACCCATGACCATGGACAAGTAACAGGAAATCTATAGCAGCCCTATTCTGTAGTGTGGCATGTCTAACAGACTCATGTTCACTACCTAAAACACTTAATACCTCTGATGGGAGATTGCTTTCTTTTGCCAACCAGCAACTCATTCTATTTAACTGTGTTAGTGCCTTCGCAACAGCTGCTCCAGGAGTGAAGATGCTCGCTGCTGTTATTTCTCCTTTGTTCCAGAGCTCTACATCATCCTTACATTCATGGTGAGGCTTCTCCTATGTCTGTGAGAGGCCAGTTGGGTATGGTTCAATATCATGCTAATATTAGGTGTTAATGGAGTAAAGAGACCCACAGAGCAAGGTCCTCCTATCATCCCAGAGGACAAGCCAGGCCAAGCTCTGTCCCCACAGATAAGGAAAATTCCTGGGGGTAGTCTTCTGTGCACGTGAGAAGATACACTGTGTCATTGTTTGTAGCGAAGCAAGCTCCTGGCTTATGTGAGCTGCTCACTATCTGCTTAGTGTCTGCCCAGGGCTGGAAGGTTCCCGGGGCTGAGGCTGCGGCTGAGTCACTGGCGGGCCACAGGGGGGGCTTCCCCTCCGTATGGTGACTCTCTTTCTCCTCCTGCCTCTGCGGAAGGGGCAAGACTTTCCGCTGGTCAGCGGTTTCCCTTGGCAGGGCCGTCCCATGGTGCAGCTGGGGTGACCAGGGACTGGCAAAACCAGAGCGGCTCCTTGAACACAGTCGGCCTGGCAGGGCCGGTCCGGGGCAGTGGTCCTGCAAGGCATGGCTGAATTGCCTCCAATCCTGGCGACAGACTTCGGGGAAGGGGTGCAGCTACACGTAGCAGCAACTTCTCCTTTCTCGGCTTGAAGTGAGCTGGCAATGCCAATTCCTGGCAACTGCTTCCTGTTTAAGGTTATGATGCAGTCCTTGACTTGACTCAAAAGAGAGAAGGGAACGCTCTCTCTCGGGAAGTCCTGACTGTGAGTTACCCTGACAGCACAGGGCTGCAGAGCGGTGAAGCAGGTAGCTCCATTTGTCTCCCACAAACAGCAGGGTCACACAGGGCGCGTGGCTGCTTGGTCTGCTGCTTATAGCTGTAGCAGAGGTTGGACTGCTGGGCTTGGGCTAGTCCCTTCCCCTCAGGGCTAAAGCTTACCCTGGGGAGTCCGGTCCTCCTTAAGGGCTTTCAACGCTGGCTTTCATAGCTTCAGCGGTGGGATCTTCTTTGCAGATTCCTCAGGCAATCTGAGGCATGGCAGCCTTCCCAGGGTGTTGGCTTCTTCTCCATGTTGCAGAGGACGCTAGTACACATGCATGTGGGAGTGAGAAGACTTACAGGCAGTGGCTTAATCGCTGTAAGCTTACAAGCTCAGGCACAAAGCTCTGGAGAGAGCAAAAGGAGAGAGCACAAAAGGAGAGAGCATCTTGTAAACATGTGGGGTAATACTTAGAAGTTTCTCGAAGTTGGATCTGGCCAATGGGCACTCTTATCAACAAACTGCTTTAGCCTATAGAAAGCATGAAGCTAGAATTATGCCCTTAAATGGAAGGAGCATGAGCATGCCGTGAGATGGGGTCATGTAGTTGTTTACCCCTTAGGAGACAGGTTGGTGCCTGGGCCTTTGTCTCCCACTCCAGAAAGGAGGGTGGAAGGGGGGACTTGCCTGAACATGTTGGGACAAGTGTGGTGGTATTTGGGGGCATAATTCTTAGCATATGGTGCCTTCACCACATGCTTCTGTAATAGAAAGAAAATTTAATACATATAAGGCTTTATTGAATCTATTCTGAGGAGTTTCCCCAATCATTACTCCTCTTTGTTTATCTAACAGTTCTTTCAATGTATGGTGACTGTGTTCCATCATTGCTTGACCTGTAGGGACTGAGGGAATCCAGTCAAATGTGTTATGCCTCATTGTTTTTTGAGAAATGGATCCAGGACCATTGTCAGATTTGATAGTGTGAGGAATTGCCAACACAGCAAATGCTGAAAGCCAATGTCTAATAACATCCCTGCTTTTTGCTCCTGTGTGTACTGTGGCCCAG
>NW_026539711.1:0-3491 GCF_027791375.1 Indicator indicator | reverse complement strand
TTGAAGTGAGAGACTAAGACGTTTTGGGCAGTTTTCACAGTTTTATTTACTGCTTACAGAACTGACACAACAACTGATGGAACAGACATAACTGACCTAACTTACCTAACTTAACTGACATAACAACTGGTGTAACGAACATAACTGACCTAACTTACCTAACTACTTAACGGACATAACAACTGGTGTAACGAACATAACTGACCTAACTTACCTAACTTAACTGACATAACAACTGGTGTAACGAACATAACTGACCTAACTTACCTAACTACTTAACTGACATAACAACTGGTGTAACGAACATAACTGACCTAACTTACCTAACTTAACTGACATAACAACTGGTGTAACGAACATAACTGACCTAACTTACCTAACTTAACTGACATAACAACTGGTGTAACGAACATAACTGACCTAACTTACCTAACTTAACTGACATAACAACTGGTGTAACGAACATAACTGACCTAACTTACCTAACTTAACTGACATAACAACTGGTGTAACGAACATAACTGACCTAACTTACCTAACTTACTTAACTGACATAACTGACATAACCTAGCTTACATAACAGACATAACTTACATAACGGACGTAACTGTCCTAACTTACCTAACTGCCCTAACTTGCAGAGCTTACACAAACTTCTCTAACTTATATAATTAAGTGTCTAACAATTGCTGTCAAGTCCGCTTTGGAGCCAGCACATGTCCCTGGCCTGGTGTCACCCTAGTGCTGCCCACGGCGTGGCCTCTTGTTGGCTGGAGAGGCCTGGGAGCCTCTGGCCTTCCTCTTTGAGGGGCGTCGGGCCCCCCTCTGTGGGCGGTCTCTGCTCTGGCCAGATGTGGAAGGTTGTTGTGCCTCCACCTGTCCTGGCTCCTCAGAGGGTGACTCCTCCTCTGTGTTGGGGCTGTGGACAGGAGTCTCTGCTTGGAAGGTGGCGTGGCCAGGGCTGTCCATGGGCATGTCCTCCTGCTGCCTGTCAGCGCTGGAGTCCAGGAGCTCCATCTGCCGCTGCATCACCTCGTGGCCCTGGTCTACAGCAACACGAATGAGCTGACGCACGAAGGTCGCTGTTTGATCTTGCAGGATGGGCTGCAGGTTCCGGACCAAGGCCTGTTCATTTGGGCCGTGAAGGCAGAGTATTTGTACGATGTTGCCTTGTGCTGAAGCCACGTCCCACCACGGGGCCTGGCTGAGCGTCTCTTCCACCCAGGTCAGCACAGGCTCCAGGTAGTCCCTGCAGTCTCGGTAAAGCTGTGCCCAGAACTCAGTTGGAAAGCCCCCCACAAAAGTTGTGGGTACCTCCTCCACAAGCTCCTGCCCATCCCCATGACCAGTATCCAATGGATGTGGGGTGCCTGGAAGGGCCATCTCCAGGAAGTCTTCCTCTGAGCGCACTGAATACACGATGGTTTTGATCGGCTGCCTGCAAAGGGGGCACGACACGTTCCTCTTGGCCCACCGCAAAATGCAGCCCAGGCAAAAGCGATGGAGACAGGGCATGGCATAAGCAATGTCATCCTCCACATCACGGCAGATGGGGCAGCTCCACTCTGTCTCCGAGGACATGTTTGCTTTCTGTGGCAGGCTGGTGAGAGCCTGGGACAAGCAGCTGCTCCTGCTCACTGGTGTTAGACACTGCAAGATGGAGAGAGGTGATGGTCACTCACTGTCCTGAGCAGGGCCAGAAGAAATTCCCAAGCTCCTCAGGAAGGACACCCTCCCAGCTCCATGAGCCCTGTCACCCACCCCATGGCCACCCTGAGGACACATTTCCCCACACAGCTCACCTCTGCTGCTGCAGCAACGTCCTTGCCGTACCCAGCTACCTGAACAAGACAGGGCTGGGGAAACACAATTAAGGGCTGTGGGGTCTGCACCAAGAGCGGCAAACCGCAGCCCCCAAAGCAGCACCCAGCACCACAAGAAGCCTCAAGAACTCAGAACTCCAGATCTCACAGACCAGGAGTCCAGGCACAAGCGAGCCTGGCCCAGGCTCTGCTGACGCCCAAATATAAGCAGCTGGGACATGAGGTCACAGTGCGTTGTTGCACCGAGTCACGGGTATCACAATGGGACATCTGTTCCTGTAGTGCTCACACAGGTACCGCTCTGGCTGTCAGTGATGGTCATGCAGAAGGGAAATGCCATCATTCCCATGTTCCTTGAACTTCAAACCTAGTCGCTCGTCATGCACTTTGCATGAAATTGATGCCAAAAGAAGTTTTCTATGACTTACTTTTCCTCGTCATTGTCAATACCTCAAATGTAAATGTCAGTACAATCAAACATCCTGCTTTCCAGGAAGGAATCAGTTTAGTAATAATTTATAATTCAGTGCCTCCAAATGCCCTTTGGGGCCAGCACATGCCCCAGCTGCTGGCCTAGCACCAGTTTTGCTGCCTTCTGGGGCACGTTTGTGTTGTCCAAGTTGTGGCCTCTTGTGGGCTGCAGGGCCCTGGGAGTCTGCAGCATTACAACCCAGCAGGGCCATTTTGGAGCCATCTCCAGAACAATGACTTTGTTCCCAGTGTCAAACGTAAAGCTCCCCTGACATAATGAATGCCTTCTTTGCCTCAGTCTTTACTGCTAAGACCAGCCCTCAGGAAGCTCAGGCTCTAGAAGCAAGGGAGCAGAACTGGAGGGATGAGGACACTCCACTGGTCAATCTGGACCGGGTTAGAGATCTCTTGTACCAACTGAAGACACACAAATCCGTGGGCACCAATGGGGCCATGAGAGCTGAGAGAGCTGGCTGATAGTGTTGCTGAACCTCTCTCCATCTTTTTTGAAAAGTCATGGAAAAGAGGAGAGGTTACTGGGGACTGGTGGAAAGCCAGTGCCACTCCAGTCTTCCAAAAAAGCAAGAAGGACGACCCAGGTAACTACAGACCAGGCAGCCCCCCTCCATCCTTGGAAAGATGATGTAGCAGCTCATCCTGCAGGTCGCCTCTAATAACATGGAAGACAAGAAGGTTATCAGGAGTAGCCAACATTTATTTATCAAGAGGAAATCCTGCCTGACTAATCTGGCTGCAGGGAGACCTCATGAAGTTCAGTAAGGACAAGTGCAGGGTCCTGCATCGTGGGAGGAATAACAACAGGCACCAGTAAAGGTTAGGGGCTGCCCTGCTGGAAAGGAGCTCCACAGAGAAAGACCTTCAAGTCCTAGCAGACTTCAAGGAAGTTCTCCATGGAACAACAAAGTGCCTTTGTGGCCAAGAGAGCCAATGGGATCCTGGGATGCATCAAGAAAAGTGTGTCCAGGAGGTCTAGGGAGGTTCTTCTGCCCCTCTCCTGTGCCCTGGTGAGACCACACCATGAATACTGCATCCAGTTTTGGGCTCCCCAGTTCCAGAGAGACGGAGACCTGCTGGAGAGAATCCAGTGGAGAGCCACGAGGATGATTAGGGGACTTGAGCATCTCCCCTATGAACACAGCATGAGATCCCTGCAGCAATAGCAATGGCAGCTGTCCT
>NW_026539710.1:0-3534 GCF_027791375.1 Indicator indicator | reverse complement strand
CCTCAGGAAGATGGCACCAACCTCACTAAGATGGCGCTGATATCACCACAATAACGCCGACCTGAAGAAAATGGAGCCGACCTCACGAAAATTGCGTCAACCTCAAGAAAATAGCGCCGACTAAACGAAGATGGCGCCGATTTCAGGAAGATGGTGCTGACCTCATCAAAATGGCGCCGACCTCACCAAAATGGCGCCGATCTCACGAAGATGACGCAGGACTCACCAAAATGGCGCCGAACTCACGAAAATAGCGCCGACCTCACAAAGATGGCGCTGAAATCACCAAATTGGCTCCAAATTCACGAAAATAGCCCCGACCTAACGACGATGGCGCCGACCTCACGAAGATGGCGCCTACCTCACCAAAATGGCGCCGACCTCACCAAAATGGCGCCGACCTCACGAAGATGGCGCCGACCTCACGAAGATGGCGCTGACCTAACCAAAATGGCGCCGACCTCACGAAAATACTGCCAATCTCACAGAGTTGGCGACGACCTCACAAAGATGGCGCTGACCTGACCAAAATGGCGCCAACCCCATGAAGATGGCGACGACCTCAGCAAAATAGCGTCTACCCCAAGAAGATGGCGCCGACCTCACCAAAATGGCGCCGACCTCACGAAAATAGCGCCGACCTCACAAAGATGGCGCTGACCTCACCAAAATGGCGCCGACCTCACGAAAATAGTGCCGATCTCACAGAGCTGGCGCTCACCTCACGAAGACAGTGCCGAACTCAACAAAATGGCGCCGACCCCACGAAGATGGCGACGACCTCACCAAAATAGCGCCTACCCCACGAAGATGGCGACGACCTCACCAAAATGGCGCCAACCTCACCGAAATGGCGCCGACCTCACGAAGATGGCACCAACCTCACGAAGCTGGCGCCGACCTCACCACAATAACGCCGACCTGAAGAAGATGGAGCCGACCTCACGAAGATGGCGACGACCTCACCAAAATAGCGCCTACCCCACGAAGATGGCGACTGACCTCACCAAAATGGCGCCAACCTCACGAAATGGCGCTGACCTCACAGAGATGGAACCAACCTCACGAAGATGTCGCCGACTTCACCACAAAACGCCGACCTGAAGAAGATGGCGCCGACCTCACCAAAATTCCGCCGACCTCACGAAAATAGCGCCGACTAAACGAAGATGGCGCCGACCTCACAAAGATGGTGCTAACCTCACAAAAATGGCGCCTACCTCCCCAAAATTGCGCCGACCTCACGAAGATGGCGCCGACCTCACAAGATGGGCCGACCTCAGGAAATGGCGCCGACCTCACCAAAATGGCACAGACCTCACGAAGATGGCACCGGATTCACGACGATGTTGCCGACCTCACTAAGATGGCGCCGACCTCACGAAGATGGAGCCTATCTCACCAAAATGGCGCCGAAATCACCAAAATGACGCCGACCTAACAAAGATGGCTCCGACTTCACCAAAATGGTGCCGATCTCATCAAAATGGCACTGACCTCACGAAAACAGCGCTGCCCTCAGAAAGATGGCGCCGACCTCACGAAGATGGCGCTGACCTCAATCAAATAGTGCCGCCCTCAAAAAATGGCGCTGACCTCACCAAAATGAGGCCGACCTCACGAAAATAGCGCCGACCTCACCAAAATGGCGCCGACCTCACAAAGATTGCGGCGACGTAACCAAAATGGCGCCGACCTCACCGAAATAGCGCCGACCTCACTAAAATACTGCCGACTTCACTAACATAGCACCGACCTCACGATGCTGTCGCCGACCTCACGAAGATGGCGCCAAACTCTACCAAAATGGCGCAGACCACACTAAGATGTCGCCGACCTCACGAAGATGGCACCGGCCTCACTAAGATGATGCCGACATCACGAAGATGGCGCCGACCTCACAAAGATGGCGCCGACCTCACGAAGCTGGCGCCTACCTCACGAAGATGGCGCAGAACTCACCAAAATGGCACAGACCTCACTAGGATGGCGCCGACCGCACGAAAATAGCGCCGAGCTCACGAAGATCGCGCCTAACTCACAAAAATGGCGCCGAGCTCACCAAAATAGAGCCAACCTCACGAAGATGGCGCCGAAATCACCAAAATGGCGCCGACCTCAGAAAAATATCACCGACCTAACGAAGATGGCGCCGACCTCACCAAAATGACGCCAACCTCACGAAGATGGCTCCGACCTCACCAAAATGGCGCGGATCTCACCAAAATGGCACCAACCTCACGAAAACAGCACCGCCCTAAAAAAGATGGCGCCGACCTCACGAAGATGGCGCTGACCTCAATCAAATAGTGCCGCCCTCAAAAAATGTCGCTGACCTCACCAAAATGAGGCCGACCTCACGAAAATAGCGCCGACCTCACGAAGATGGCGCTGAACTCACAAAGATTGCGGCGACGTCACCAAAATGGCGCCGACCTCACCAAAATAGCGCCGACCTCACGAAGATGGCGCCGAAATCACCAAAATGGCGCCGACCTCACAAAAATAGCACCGACCTAACGAAGATGGCGCCGACCTCACGAAAATAGCGCCGACCTCACGAAGATGGCGCTGACGTCACCAAAATTGCGCCGACCTCACGAAAATACTGCCGATCTCACAGAGCTGGCGCCGACCTCACGAAGATGGCGCCGACCTCACCAAAATAGCGCCTACCCCACGAAGATGGCGACGACCTCACCAAAATAGCGCCTACCCCACGAACATGGCGACGACCTCACCAAAATGGCGCCAACCTCACCGAAATGGAGCCGACCTCACGAAGATGGCACCAAGCTCACTAAGATGGCGCTGATATCACCACAATAACGCCGACCTGAAGAAAATGGAGCCGACCTCACGAAAATTGCGTCAACCTCAAGAAGATAGCGCCGACTAAACGAAGATGGCGCCGACCTCAAGAAGATGGTGCTGACCTCACCAAAATGGCGCCGACCTCACCAAAATGGCGCCGATCTCACGAAGATGACGCAGGACTCACCAAAATGGCGCCGACCTCACGAAAATAGCACCGACCTCACAAAGATGGCGCTGACCTAACCAAAATGGCGCCGACCTCACAAAAATACTGCCAATCTCACAGAGTGGGCGCCGACCTCACAAAGATGGCGCCGACCTGACCAAAATGGCGCCAACCCCATGAAGATGGCGACGACCTCACCAAAATAGCGCCTACCCCAAGAAGATGGCGACGACCTCACGAAAATGGCGCCAACCTCACCGAAATGTGCCGACCTCACGAAGATTGAACCAACCTCACGAAGATGGCGCTGGCCTCACCACAATAACGCCCACCTGAAGAAGATGGAACCGGCCTCACCAAAACTGCGCCGACCTCACGAAAACAGTGCCGACTAAACGAAGATGGCGCCGACCTCACGAAGATGGTGCTAACCTCACAAAAACGCGCCGACCTCCCCAAAATGGCGCCGACCTGAAAAAGATGGCGCCGACCTGACGAACATGGCGCCAACCTCTACCAAAATGGCGCAGACCTCACTAAGATGGCGCTGA
>NW_026539709.1:0-3587 GCF_027791375.1 Indicator indicator | reverse complement strand
GGGTTGGGGCTGCAGCAGAGGACGCGGATCTTGTAGTTGAGGCACATTTTAAATTTGCCAGTCTGGTCCTGGTTCTTGCACACCAGTCCAAAGTTGACATCGCACTGCACGACCTGTCCGACCTGTGTGATGGGCAGCTCAGGGTAGTCCTCAGCACGGCACTCGATCTCCTGTGGATGTTGACAGATTTTCTTGCCAGCAGCCCGGATGTGCTGGTAGGTTTCAAAGTCTCCCTGGTTGGGTCCCGGTGAGGGGAAGTCGACGTCCAACCATTCGGTCCAGCTGCATATGTTGGGCTGACAGGGAGTAGAGACCTGGGTGGTGGTGGAGGTTGAGCTGGGGATGTAAGGGGTTGGTGGTGGCGTGGGGCTTGTGGTGGTGGTGTAGGTCTGCGATGTGGTTTCCGAGGAAGTGGATTGCGTGGAGGTGGTTATGGAGGTGGAGGTTGGTGTTCTGCGTGTGGTGGTAGTGGTGGGGCTGGTGGTGCTGTAGGGCAGTGGTGCTGGGCAGTTGGGGTTGGGGCTGCAGCAGAGGACGCGGATCTTGTAGTTGAGGCACATTTTAAATTTGCCAGTCTGGTCCTGGTTCTTGCACACCAGTCCAAAGTTGACATCGCACTGCACGACCTGTCCGACCTGTGTGATGGGCAGCTCAGGGTAGTCCTCAGCACGGCACTCGATCTCCTGTGGATGTTGACAGATTTTCTTGCCAGCAGCCCGGATGTGCTGGTAGGTTTCAAAGTCTCCCTGGTTGGGTCCCGGTGAGGGGAAGTCGACGTCCAACCATTCGGTCCAGCTGCATATGTTGGGCTGACAGGGAGTAGAGACCTGGGTGGTGGTGGAGGTTGAGCTGGGGATGTAAGGGGTTGGTGGTGGCGTGGGGCTTGTGGTGGTGGTGTAGGTCTGCGATGTGGTTTCCGAGGAAGTGGACTGCGTGGAGGTGGTTATGGAGGTGGAGGTTGGTGTTCTGCGTGTGGTGGTAGTGGTGGGGCTGGTGGTGCTGTAGGGCAGTGGTGCTGGGCAGTTGGGGTTGGGGCTGCAGCAGAGGACGCGGATCTTGTAGTTGAGGCACATTTTAAATTTGCCAGTCTGGTCCTGGTTCTTGCACACCAGTCCAAAGTTGACATCGCACTGCACGACCTGTCCGACCTGTGTGATGGGCAGCTCAGGGTAGTCCTCAGCACGGCACTCGATCTCCTGTGGATGTTGACAGATTTTCTTGCCAGCAGCCCGGATGTGCTGGTAGGTTTCAAAGTCTCCCTGGTTGGGTCCCGGTGAGGGGAAGTCGACGTCCAACCATTCGGTCCAGCTGCATATGTTGGGCTGACAGGGAGTAGAGACCTGGGTGGTGGTGGAGGTTGAGCTGGGGATGTAAGGGGTTGGTGGTGGCGTGGGGCTTGTGGTGGTGGTGTAGGTCTGCGATGTGGTTTCCGAGGAAGTGGACTGCGTGGAGGTGGTTATGGAGGTGGAGGTTGGTGTTCTGCGTGTGGTGGTAGTGGTGGGGCTGGTGGTGCTGTAGGGCAGTGGTGCTGGGCAGTTGGGGTTGGGGCTGCAGCAGAGGACGCGGATCTTGTAGTTGAGGCACATTTTAAATTTGCCAGTCTGGTCCTGGTTCTTGCACACCAGTCCAAAGTTGACATCGCACTGCACGACCTGTCCGACCTGTGTGATGGGCAGCTCAGGGTAGTCCTCAGCACGGCACTCGATCTCCTGTGGATGTTGACAGATTTTCTTGCCAGCAGCCCGGATGTGCTGGTAGGTTTCAAAGTCTCCCTGGTTGGGTCCCGGTGAGGGGAAGTCGACGTCCAACCATTCGGTCCAGCTGCATATGTTGGGCTGACAGGGAGTAGAGACCTGGGTGGTGGTGGAGGTTGAGCTGGGGATGTAAGGGGTTGGTGGTGGCGTGGGGCTTGTGGTGGTGGTGTAGGTCTGCGATGTGGTTTCCGAGGAAGTGGACTGCGTGGAGGTGGTTATGGAGGTGGAGGTTGGTGTTCTGCGTGTGGTGGTAGTGGTGGGGCTGGTGGTGCTGTAGGGCAGTGGTGCTGGGCAGTTGGGGTTGGGGCTGCAGCAGAGGACGCGGATCTTGTAGTTGAGGCACATTTTAAATTTGCCAGTCTGGTCCTGGTTCTTGCACACCAGTCCAAAGTTGACATCGCACTGCACGACCTGTCCGACCTGTGTGATGGGCAGCTCAGGGTAGTCCTCAGCACGGCACTCGATCTCCTGTGGATGTTGACAGATTTTCTTGCCAGCAGCCCGGATGTGCTGGTAGGTTTCAAAGTCTCCCTGGTTGGGTCCCGGTGAGGGGAAGTCGACGTCCAACCATTCGGTCCAGCTGCATATGTTGGGCTGACAGGGAGTAGAGACCTGGGTGGTGGTGGAGGTTGAGCTGGGGATGTAAGGGGTTGGTGGTGGCGTGGGGCTTGTGGTGGTGGTGTAGGTCTGCGATGTGGTTTCCGAGGAAGTGGACTGCGTGGAGGTGGTTATGGAGGTGGAGGTTGGTGTTCTGCGTGTGGTGGTAGTGGTGGGGCTGGTGGTGCTGTAGGGCAGTGGTGCTGGGCAGTTGGGGTTGGGGCTGCAGCAGAGGACGCGGATCTTGTAGTTGAGGCACATTTTAAATTTGCCAGTCTGGTCCTGGTTCTTGCACACCAGTCCAAAGTTGACATCGCACTGCACGACCTGTCCGACCTGTGTGATGGGCAGCTCAGGGTAGTCCTCAGCACGGCACTCGATCTCCTGTGGATGTTGACAGATTTTCTTGCCAGCAGCCCGGATGTGCTGGTAGGTTTCAAAGTCTCCCTGGTTGGGTCCCGGTGAGGGGAAGTCGACGTCCAACCATTCGGTCCAGCTGCATATGTTGGGCTGACAGGGAGTAGAGACCTGGGTGGTGGTGGAGGTTGAGCTGGGGATGTAAGGGGTTGGTGGTGGCGTGGGGCTTGTGGTGGTGGTGTAGGTCTGCGATGTGGTTTCCGAGGAAGTGGACTGCGTGGAGGTGGTTATGGAGGTGGAGGTTGGTGTTCTGCGTGTGGTGGTAGTGGTGGGGCTGGTGGTGCTGTAGGGCAGTGGTGCTGGGCAGTTGGGGTTGGGGCTGCAGCAGAGGACGCGGATCTTGTAGTTGAGGCACATTTTAAATTTGCCAGTCTGGTCCTGGTTCTTGCACACCAGTCCAAAGTTGACATCGCACTGCACGACCTGTCCGACCTGTGTGATGGGCAGCTCAGGGTAGTCCTCAGCACGGCACTCGATCTCCTGTGGATGTTGACAGATTTTCTTGCCAGCAGCCCGGATGTGCTGGTAGGTTTCAAAGTCTCCCTGGTTGGGTCCCGGTGAGGGGAAGTCGACGTCCAACCATTCGGTCCAGCTGCATATGTTGGGCTGACAGGGAGTAGAGACCTGGGTGGTGGTGGAGGTTGAGCTGGGGATGTAAGGGGTTGGTGGTGGCGTGGGGCTTGTGGTGGTGGTGTAGGTCTGCGATGTGGTTTCCGAGGAAGTGGACTGCGTGGAGGTGGTTATGGAGGTGGAGGTTGGTGTTCTGCGTGTGGTGGTAGTGGTGGGGCTGGTGGTGCTGTAGGGCAGTGGTGCTGGGCA
>NW_026539708.1:0-3621 GCF_027791375.1 Indicator indicator | reverse complement strand
AGAAAGGAATGTGGAATTACAGGGAAGTGCAGGCTGGAGAGGAAATCTCCAGAAGCCAGGTCCCTCAGCCCCTCAAAGCAGGACCCATTTAGGAGTTAGATCCAGCCCTGAAACAGGAGTTAGAAACTCTTCTACAGAACCATAGAACTGTTGAAGTGGGAAGAGACCTTTGAGCTCATCAAGTCCAACTGCTCACCCAGAGCCCACCCCTGCTGCTAAGCCACTGCCACTAAACCACATCCCTCAGCACCACCTCCATGTGTCTTTCAAATCCCTCCAGGGATGGTGACTCCACCACCTCCCTGGGCAGCCTGTCCCATTGCCTGAGAACCCTTTCTGGGAAGAAATTTTTCCTGGTATCTAATCTGAACCTCCTCTGGAACAACTTGAGGCCATTTCCTCTTAACCTGCCACTTGTTGCATGTGAGAAGAGACCAACCCCCACTTTGCTCCAACCTCCTTGGAGGTGGTTATAGAGGGCAATGAGGTCTCCCCTCAGCCTCCTCTTCTGAAGACTAAACCACTCCCTCAGCAGTTCCTCCCAAGACTTGTGTTCAAAGCCCTTCACCTGCTTAGTTGCTCATTATTGGACTTGCTCCAGCACCCCAATGTCCTTCTTGTAGTGAGAGCCCATCCAGCAGCACAGATTGGTTCCATGTCCCAGTGGAGGCCAGTGACAAGCAGAGTCCCTCAGGGCTCAGTCCTGGGACCAGTCTTGTTCAACATCTTTGTTGGTGCCATGGACAGTGGCACTGAGTGCACCCTCAGCAGGTTTGCTGATGACACCAAGCTGTGTGGTGCAGCAGACAGGCTGGAGGGAAGGGATCCATCCAGAGGGACCTGGACAGGCTGCAGAGCTGGGCACAAGCCAACCTCAGGAGGTTCAACAAGACCAAGGGCAAGGTCCTGCAGCTGGGTCAGGGCAATCCCAAGCACCAATCCAGGCTGGGCAGGGACTGGCTGGAGAGCAGCCCTGAGGAGAGGGACTTGGGGGTGCTGGGGGATGAGAAGCTCAGCAGGAGCCAGCAGTGAGCACTTGCAGCCCAGAGAGCCAAGCAGAGCCTGGGCTGCATCAGGAGAAGTGTGGCCAGCAGGGCCAGGGAGGGGATTCTCCCCCTCTGCTCCACTCTGCTGAGACCACACCTGGAGTACTGCATCCAGTTCTGGAGCCTCTGTTACAAGAGGGATATGGACATGCTGGAAGGCCACAAGGATCAGCAGAGGGCTGGAGCTCTTCTCCTATGAGGAGACCTTAGAGAGTTGGGGCTGTTCAGTCTGGAGAAGAGAAGGCTCCCAGGTGACCTTCTTGTGGCCTTCCAGGATTTGAAGGGAGCTACAAGAAATCTGGGGAGGGACTTTTTAGGCTCTCAGGGAGTGACAGGACTGGGGGGAATGGAACAAAGCTGGAAGTGGGGAGATTCAGACTGGACATGAGGAAGAAGTTCTTGCCCATGAGAGTGGTGAGAGCCTGGAATGGGTCACAGGGAGGTGGTTGAGGCTCCATCCCTGGAGGTGTTTCAGGCCAGGCTGGATGAGGCTCTGGCCAGCCTGCTGTAGTGTGAGGTGTCCCTGGGCATGGCAGGGGGGTTGGAACTGGATGATCCTTGTGGTCCCTTCCAACCCTGCCTGATTCTATGATTTCTGTGGGGTCAGACAATTCAGGGGGCAGTGCACTGTTAATTGCTGCCTTTGCCCAATGGGTGCATGTCCTAATTACACTCTCTTTCCTTTCTAGAGCACAGGTCCAGTTCCTGTGGCTCGAAATGACTCAAAAAAAAAAAAAAAAAAAAAAAGGCCTTTGCCTGTGTCACAAACCTGTCTCTTTATTTGTTTCATACAGTGCTCAGTCAGACTTTTCCTCCTGGGACCTCTTGGTGCTCCTCAATGAGTCACATGAAGCTGCTGATTTGGTGTAGTTCTCTCATTTGCTCTGAATCTTTGTTTTTTTTTTTTTCCTAGGGGTCAGTACCTTGATTATGAAAAAGATGAGGTGGAGGCACAGCCCAGGGAATGGAAAAAATATGAGTTCCACTATGACAACGTCCTGTGGGCCCTGCTCACCCTCTTCACCGTCTCCACGGGCGAAGGGTGGCCAACGTGAGTAGCTGGGACTGGCAGGGCCAGGGATACCAGAGGTTAAGGACAGCTTTCCACAGCTCTGAGGGACACCTGAGTGGCAGAAGACCTGGGAAATAAGAATGGTCTCTTGCCAGCTCAGCTTTTACTTTCCCTTGCGTGTGAGTATTGAGTGACTGAGCTCTGGGCTCTGAGTTTTGCTCAGCATTCTCCTGAGCTCACACAGGGATGCTTGTGCAGTTCTCAGCACTTGAAAGCCTGCCTGCTCCAATCTTTTGGGTTTGCATGCCTCTCTCAGGTGGAAAATTGATACTGGGAATGTAAAAAAATGAGGGGGGGGGAAAGTATTGTGACCTATGCTGAAAGTATGGCAGTCCCCAAATGATATTGACTGCTCAGCATATGACTTTATTTTGGCACCTTTCCCTGCTGGGACAAGTGGAGTATGACTCAGGGGCAGGGTTTCTCCATGACAGAACTTCCCTGTCCTCCACCTTTAGCTAGTTCATAAAAGAAAGGCTAAACCATACAACATCAGCCTCCCTTCTCCAGTCCCTCACTGTGTTTTGTTCCCCTGCTTGGAGATCATCATCACTCTTCTTCTCCCACCCTTACTTCATCCCTGCTGAGCAGAGGAGAGAAGCCAGATCTAACTGTATCCTCTCCCCCTGGCCAAGGGGATAAGTGGATCTGTACCAGGCAAATCTCCATCATTCTGCTGTGTGGTGAATACACCCTGAGGGTTTCCCTACCAAAAAAAAAAAAAAAAAAAAAAACAAAAACAACAATATCCTCAAGGAAAACTTCTCCCAGCCCTAGAGATGGGGAATGAGTTTGACCTGAGCATATGTGGGAAAGCCTGCACCTAAATGAAGGCCAGTAGGTGACTCTCAAGGTGTCCTTGGTGCTTCACACTGCTTTCATTGACTTTTCTTCTCTCTCTCTGCCCTTGCCTGCAGCGTGCTGAAGCACTCGGTGGATGCTACCTACGAGGAGCAGGGTCCCAGCCCTGGCTACAGAATGGAAATGTCTATCTTTTACGTGGTCTATTTTGTTGTCTTCCCTTTTTTCTTTGTCAACATCTTTGTGGCTTTGATCATCATCACCTTCCAAGAGCAAGGAGATAAAGTGATGTCGGAGTGCAGCCTCGAGAAAAACGAGGTACCCGCGGCTTCTGAATCCGGACTTGGCTCCTGGGGGCTCACAGCACTCCATGCTGCTGGAAGCCTTCCCCTAGTTCCTCCTGTGCCATGTGGGGCTTAGAGCAGTCATGACTGAGGGGGTGTGGTGGAGAAATTGCAGATTTCTTCAGCTTTTGCATATAAACAAACCCAGGGAAAGCTCCCCCAGTGCTGCGCCTTAGGAAGTGCTCTCGCAGGTCCCCGTGGGCCACACCTCCCCTGCAAAGTGAAGCTGCACTTGCAAGTTAGCTCAGGCATGGAGGTGTGAAAGGGGACAGAAGTCTGTCACCTTTTAGAGGCCACTCATCAGCAACCAAACTGAGCCACCACTGCTGTGGCTTCCCACAGGAACACTTCTCTCAGC
>NW_026539707.1:0-3624 GCF_027791375.1 Indicator indicator | reverse complement strand
ACCAGTCACTACTGGTGTCCCCACAGATCAGTGTTGGGCCCTATCCTATTCAATATCTTTATTATCTGGACAAGAGGATTGAGTGTGTCATCAGTAAATTTGCAGGTGACACCAAGCTGGGAGCAGGTGTTGATCTGTTAGAGGGTAGAAGGGCTCTGCAGAGAGACCTTGACAGTCTGGTCAGATGGGCAGAGTCCAACGACAAGGATTTAACACATCGAAGTTCCGGGTACTGCACATTGGCAGAAGTTATCTGAATCTTTTACAAATTAAGAATTTTTAACAATTTCATTTGTTAATGAGAAGGTCTTTGAAATCTTCTCATAATCTTGTAGAGTTTACAGCAGATGGCTTCCTCTTTGAAGAAAAGCAGCAAAAAACCCCTGAGTTCCAGTATTCTTCATTGCCACCCTGGTTCTTAAATTACATGTGAGTTATCCCAGCGGACTATAAATAGCACAACATGAAAGAAACTTAAAGCTTTCACTTTGCTTTCCGCACATTGATCATTTATTTCAAATACATTCAAAAGTGTGAGGTTACAAAGAAGAACATTACTGCTTTACTGCATGTAGGTGCACAGGTGTGGCAGGCAGGTAGGTACACAGGTAGGCAGGTAATAACTGCCCCTTCTCCCAGCAAACAGCTCCCAAGCAGCTTCCCAGGTGGCCCCTTATAGTTTCACACCTTGCCACCAAGCAGTTGCCAGCTGTCCTGATTGGTCACCAGAGTGTGCACCTAAAGCCACTTCCAGGGCTTTCAAATCCACCTGTTTCCAGGGCTTCAAAACGTGCTCTTGTCCCCAGCTGTTTCTGCTGCCTTCACTGCCAGGGAATCCCCAGGGTCCTGAGTCCCTCCAGGGAGTCTCCCAAGTTCTAAGCCCCTTACTTGACTCCAGGGGGGTAAGTGCCAATCTCCCTTATACCAAACCATTATCCCTAATGACTTTCCCAACGATGTTGAGCCATATATAGAGAGCCCTATATATATTTCAGTCCCTTACAAGGTCCCTTCTAACCCAGACAATTCTGTGATTCTATGTCACAGATATTTAAAGAGCTTCATTCATGTTTATTTAGTTTATTTAGAAAGAACATTTTGCTTAATATTCTGTGATGGTTTCTCCTTAATTGATATATATTGGTTTGGTTTGGTTTGGTTTGGTTTGGTTTTGTGCATGGATGGTGGAGAAAATGGGAAAAACTGAAAAGGTTAGATTTACAAATTAAACTCTTTCTCTGCCAAGTGAGCATCGTGAAGATACTTTTAGGCAGCTGTACATTCCTAACTGTTACTTATATAACAGATTGTAAAGACTGCCTTTGGCAATATTTCCTGCTTCAGATTTTCATGAGTGAACTGCTCTTGAAGTGTTTTTAACTGTTTTCTTCACTCTTTTTTTTTTTTTTTTTTTTAAATCCTTAAGGAAGGACTAGGTCTTTGTGGGGACTTTCTGTTACTTGTTATTTTCTTACCTTTTTGATGTTTAATTGTTCTTCAGAGTCATTACCTGCTTATAGGTCCCCTTAATAGAAAAAAAAGGTCCTGAACAGAACAACCAAGAAACAATGAAGATATTTTTTTTATTATTATTTGTAATAAAATTCTCAAATCTGGACTTTCTTTGTTATAGCAGGGAATTGGTACAGTTAAGAAAAACAAAACATAAAACAAAACCAAAACACCAACTGACTCTTTGTATGAAGGTTCTATGCAAAAGAGCACCTAAGATGTACCATCTTTTTAGTTTAGGCTGGAATTAGACTGTTATTGCTTAGCCATTCATATCTATAAAAAAATCAGTGGATCAAATTGTGCATTTCTGGGTTTCTTTTTCTTTTTCTTTTTCTTTTTTCTTTTTCTTTTTCTTTTTTTCTTTTTCTTTTTCTTTTTCTTTTTTTCTTTTTCTTTTTCTTTTTCTTTATCTTTTTCTTTTTCTTTTTCTTTTTCTTTTTCTTTTTCTTTTTCTTTTTCTTTTTCTTTTTCTTTTTTTCCTCTTTTTTCCCCTTTCTTTTTCTCTTTTTCCCTTTCTCTTTTTCTTTTTCCCTTTTTCTTTTTCCCTTTCTCTTTTTCTTTTTCTTTTTCTTTTTCTTTTTATTTTTATTTTTTTCTTTCTCTTTCTCTTTTTCTTTTTCCCTTTTTCTTTTTCCCTTTCTCTTTTTCTTTCTCTTCCTTTCTTTTTCATTTACAAACACAAAGTCAAATCCAATAAAAATTTATCAACTCCTTTTTCTTAAAAAAAATTAAGAAGAATTTATAGTGTGTCTTAAGACCTGATTGTGTTGAAGCTTCTGTGGAGCAGAAAGAGAGAAAAAGAGACCTATCACCCAACACCATCTAATCAACTAAACCACGGCACTAAGTGCCTCATCCAGTCTTATTTAAACACTTCCAGGGATGGTGACTCCACCATGTCCCTGGGCAGCCCATTCCAGTGGCAAATCACTCTTTCTGTGAAGAATTTCTTCCTAACATCCAGCCTAAACCTTCCCTGGCACAGCTTGAGAATGTGTCTTCTTGTTCTGTCACTGGTTGCCTAGGAGAAGAGGCCACCCCCCACCTGGCTACAACCTCCCTTCAGGTAGTTGTAGACAGCAATAAGGTTTCCCCTGAGCCTCCTCTTCTCCTGGCTAAACAACCCCAGCTCCCTCAGCCGCTTTCTCAAAGGGCTTGTGCTCCAAACCCCTCACCAGCTTTGTTGCCCTTCTCTGCACACGTATGAGCAACTCAACATCTTTCTTGACTTGAGAGGCCTTGTCCAGATCATCAATAAAGATATTGAATAGCATAGGGCCCAACACTGATCCGTGGGGACACCAGTAGTGACTGGCTGCCAGCTGGAAGAGGCACCATTCACCACCACTCTCCGGGCCCGGCCCTCCAGCCAGTTCCTAACCCAGCACAGAGTGTTTCTGTCCAAGCCATGGGCTGACTGCTTGGCCAGGAGTTTGCTATGGGGGACGGTGTCAAAGGCCTTGCTGAAGTCCAGGTAGACTACATCCACAGCCTTTCCCACATCCACCAGGCTGGTCACCTGATCATAGAAGGAGATCAGGTTGGTCAGGCATGATCTGCCCCTCCTAAATCCATTCTGGCTGGGCCTGATTACTTGGCCATCCTGTAGGTGTTGTGTGATTGCACTCAAGAAGACCTGTTCCGTAGTCTTGCCTGGCACTGAGGTCAGGCTGACAGGCCTGTAATTCCCTGGCTCCTCCTTCTGGCCCTTCTTGTGGATTAGGAGCAGTCAAACATGGTTTTACCAAAGGAAAGTCATGTTTGACCAACCTGATAGCTTTTTATGAGGACATAACCAGGTGGATATATGATTGTAGAGCCGTGCAAGTGTTTTCACGTAAGCAACTTTTAAGGGAGATCTTAATAATCAGTGTGTCTGTCACTTCTTACTATTTTATTCAGTACAGAGTTGTCTTTTTTTTTTTTTTAAATCCTCATAGGAGCTACGATCTTCATTTTCCAAATGATAAAAATAACAAAATTATTTGTACATTTAAGGACACCACAGCCTTTCCATCTGTCCTGGACGTCACTTCTGCATTCATGCACCTTCACATAATCATATGTGTTTTAGGAGGTAAAAATCCCTCTTTCTTCTTCATTATGCAT
>NW_026539706.1:0-3634 GCF_027791375.1 Indicator indicator | reverse complement strand
AAGAGATGGGCTGGCTGAAGAGCAGCCATGCTAGAAGAGATGGGCTGGCTGAAGAGCAGCCATGCTAGAAGAGATGGGCTGGCTGAAGAGCAGCCATGCTAGAAGAGATGGGCTGGCTGAAGAGCAGCCATGCTAGAAGAGATGGGCTGGCTGAAGAGCAGCCATGCTAGAAGAGATGGGCTGGCTGAAGAACAGCCATGCTAGAAGAGATGGGCTGGCTGAAGAACAGCCATGCTAGAAGAGATGGGCTGGCTGAAGAACAGCCATGCTAGAAGAGATGGGCTGGCTGAAGAACAGCCATGCTAGAAGAGATGGGCTGGCTGAAGAACAGCCATGCTAGAAGAGATGGGCTGGCTGAAGAACAGCCATGCTAGAAGAGATGGGCTGGCTGAAGAACAGCCATGCTAGAAGAGATGGGCTGGCTGAAGAACAGCCATGCTAGAAGAGATGGGCTGGCTGAAGAACAGCCATGCTAGAAGAGATGGGCTGGCTGAAGAACAGCCATGCTAGAAGAGATGGGCTGGCTGAAGAGTAGCCATGCTCGAAGAGATGGCTGGCTGAAGAAGCCATGCTAGAAGAGATGGGCTGGCTGAAGAGTAGCCATGCTAGAAGAGATGGGCTGGCTGAAGAACAGCCATGCTAGAAGAGATGGGCTGGCTGAAGAGTAGCCATGCTAGAAGAGATGGGCTGGCTGAAGAGACAGCCATGCTAGAAGAGATGGGCTGGCTGAAGAACAGCCATGCTAGAAGAGATGGGCTGGCTGAAGAGTAGCCATGCTAGAAGAGATGGGCTGGCTGAAGAGTAGCCATGCTAGAAGAGATGGGCTGGCTGAAGAGCAGCCATGCTAGAAGAGATGGGCTGGCTGAAGAACAGCCATGCTAGAAGAGATGGGCTGGCTGAAGAACAGCCATGCTAGAAGAGATGGGCTGGCTGAAGAGTAGCCATGCTAGAAGAGATGGGCTGGCTGAAGAGTAGCCATGCTAGAAGAGATGGGCTGGCTGAAGAACAGCCATGCTAGAAGAGATGGGCTGGCTGAAGAACAGCCATGCTAGAAGAGATGGGCTGGCTGAAGAACAGCCATGCTAGAAGAGATGGGCTGGCTGAAGAACAGCCATGCTAGAAGAGATGGGCTGGCTGAAGAACAGCCATGCTAGAAGAGATGGGCTGGCTGAAGAACAGCCATGCTAGAAGAGATGGGCTGGCTGAAGAACAGCCATGCTAGAAGAGATGGGCTGGCTGAAGAACAGCCATGCTAGAAGAGATGGGCTGGCTGAAGAACAGCCATGCTAGAAGAGATGGGCTGGCTGAAGAACAGCCATGCTAGAAGAGATGGGCTGGCTGAAGAACAGCCATGCTAGAAGAGATGGGCTGGCTGAAGAACAGCCATGCTAGAAGAGATGGGCTGGCTGAAGAACAGCCATGCTAGAAGAGATGGGCTGGCTGAAGAACAGCCATGCTAGAAGAGATGGGCTGGCTGAAGAACAGCCATGCTAGAAGAGATGGGCTGGCTGAAGAACAGCCATGCTAGAAGAGATGGGCTGGCTGAAGAACAGCCATGCTAGAAGAGATGGGCTGGCTGAAGAACAGCCATGCTAGAAGAGATGGGCTGGCTGAAGAACAGCCATGCTAGAAGAGATGGGCTGGCTGAAGAACAGCCATGCTAGAAGAGATGGGCTGGCTGAAGAACAGCCATGCTAGAAGAGATGGGCTGGCTGAAGAACAGCCATGCTAGAAGAGATGGGCTGGCTGAAGAACAGCCATGCTAGAAGAGATGGGCTGGCTGAAGAACAGCCATGCTAGAAGAGATGGGCTGGCTGAAGAACAGCCATGCTAGAAGAGATGGGCTGGCTGAAGAACAGCCATGCTAGAAGAGATGGGCTGGCTGAAGAACAGCCATGCTAGAAGAGATGGGCTGGCTGAAGAACAGCCATGCTAGAAGAGATGGGCTGGCTGAAGAACAGCCATGCTAGAAGAGATGGGCTGGCTGAAGAACAGCCATGCTAGAAGAGATGGGCTGGCTGAAGAACAGCCATGCTAGAAGAGATGGGCTGGCTGAAGAACAGCCATGCTAGAAGAGATGGGCTGGCTGAAGAGCAGCCATGCTAGAAGAGATGGGCTGGCTGAAGAGCAGCCATGCTAGAAGAGATGGGCTGGCTGAAGAGCAGCCATGCTAGAAGAGATGGGCTGGCTGAAGAGCAGCCATGCTAGAAGAGATGGGCTGGCTGAAGAGCAGCCATGCTAGAAGAGATGGGCTGGCTGAAGAGCAGCCATGCTAGAAGAGATGGGCTGGCTGAAGAGCAGCCATGCTAGAAGAGATGGGCTGGCTGAAGAGCAGCCATGCTAGAAGAGATGGGCTGGCTGAAGAGCAGCCATGCTAGAAGAGATGGGCTGGCTGAAGAGCAGCCATGCTAGAAGAGATGGGCTGGCTGAAGAGCAGCCATGCTAGAAGAGATGGGCTGGCTGAAGAGCAGCCATGCTAGAAGAGATGGGCTGGCTGAAGAGCAGCCATGCTAGAAGAGATGGGCTGGCTGAAGAGCAGCCATGCTAGAAGAGATGGGCTGGCTGAAGAGCAGCCATGCTAGAAGAGATGGGCTGGCTGAAGAGCAGCCATGCTAGAAGAGATGGGCTGGCTGAAGAGCAGCCATGCTAGAAGAGATGGGCTGGCTGAAGAGCAGCCATGCTAGAAGAGATGGGCTGGCTGAAGAGCAGCCATGCTAGAAGAGATGGGCTGGCTGAAGAGCAGCCATGCTAGAAGAGATGGGCTGGCTGAAGAGCAGCCATGCTAGAAGAGATGGGCTGGCTGAAGAGCAGCCATGCTAGAAGAGATGGGCTGGCTGAAGAGCAGCCATGCTAGAAGAGATGGGCTGGCTGAAGAGCAGCCATGCTAGAAGAGATGGGCTGGCTGAAGAGCAGCCATGCTAGAAGAGATGGGCTGGCTGAAGAGCAGCCATGCTAGAAGAGATGGGCTGGCTGAAGAGCAGCCATGCTAGAAGAGATGGGCTGGCTGAAGAGCAGCCATGCTAGAAGAGATGGGCTGGCTGAAGAGCAGCCATGCTAGAAGAGATGGGCTGGCTGAAGAGCAGCCATGCTAGAAGAGATGGGCTGGCTGAAGAGCAGCCATGCTAGAAGAGATGGGCTGGCTGAAGAGCAGCCATGCTAGAAGAGATGGGCTGGCTGAAGAGCAGCCATGCTAGAAGAGATGGGCTGGCTGAAGAGCAGCCATGCTAGAAGAGATGGGCTGGCTGAAGAGCAGCCATGCTAGAAGAGATGGGCTGGCTGAAGAGCAGCCATGCTAGAAGAGATGGGCTGGCTGAAGAGCAGCCATGCTAGAAGAGATGGGCTGGCTGAAGAGCAGCCATGCTAGAAGAGATGGGCTGGCTGAAGAGCAGCCATGCTAGAAGAGATGGGCTGGCTGAAGAGCAGCCATGCTAGAAGAGATGGGCTGGCTGAAGAGCAGCCATGCTAGAAGAGATGGGCTGGCTGAAGAGCAGCCATGCTAGAAGAGATGGGCTGGCTGAAGAGCAGCCATGCTAGAAGAGATGGGCTGGCTGAAGAGCAGCCATGCTAGAAGAGATGGGCTGGCTGAAGAGCAGCCATGCTAGAAGAGATGGGCTGGCTGAAGAGCAGCCATGCT
>NW_026539705.1:0-3660 GCF_027791375.1 Indicator indicator | reverse complement strand
GAGCCTGAAGGTCTCTTCCAACCAAAGATGTTCTGTGATTCTCTGATTGTAATCTCTAACTTGAATCTGGAACAGAGTTCGCTTTCTTTTTGCTTTAACCCAGTGCTGATTTGGCAGAGTTAGGTAATGGTTGGACTTGATGCTCTTAAAGGTCTTTTCCACCTGAAATGATTCTGTGAATCCACAAAATGCCAAAGGCTGCCTTTCAAGGAAGGCTAACTGCAAGCAGATCTTGGCATTCACAGATGCTGAACAGGGAATCTCCTGACAGTGAAGCATCTGCTAAAACTTAGCTCCTGGAAAAGTCAGCAACTGATTAGAAGGAATCAAAACCTGAACTGCAGAGATGTTGCTGTGTTGGGGAAATGGTGTCCAGTGCTTAACCACCCAGAGTATAAAACTCCTTCTTCCTTCTTTCCCTCATCTTTAGCTACAGTTGCCAGCTTCTCTCACTAACCCCTTTGTACCTGCAGCTTTCTCTCAGCTAAGGTGCTAAGTACAGGAAGATTTTTTTTTTTTTTTTTCTTGGAGCTTAATTACACTTGATGACACTTTGAACAGCAAATCTTTACTCTGCTCTGGTGAGACCCCGCCTCAAATACTGCATCCAGTTCTGATGTTCCCAGCATAAGAAGGATACAGAGCTGTCAGAGTGAGTGCAGAAGCACCTCCCTTCAGGGAGCTGGAGAGAGCACTGAGGTCTCCCTCAGCCTTCTCCAGCCTCAACACCCCCAGCTCCCTCAGCCCCTCCTCTAGCCCAGGGGCTCCAGGCCCTTTTCCAGCCTCACTGCCCTGCTCTGGACAGGCTCCAGCCCCTCAAGGTCCTTCCTGCAGGGAGGGCCCAGAGCTGAACACAGCACTCTAGCTGGGAACTCCCCAGTGCTGAGCACAGGAGGATGCTTTAAATTTGTCTCATTTTAGGCATGCATCATACAATTATAGCAAACAGAACCTGATAGCCACTGTTCTTCATGCAATCAAGTTACTATGATGGTGACTATTTGATTTGAAAATAGGAAGATGAATCTTCATAAGAATATGATGTGATGCAAGCAAACAGCATTTGTTTCAGGGTGAAGGGTGTGAAGCAATGCAAGCAAGGTAGTGATTTCCCTTTCAGAAACAGGATATTGCTGTGGCTGGCGAATTCTTCCATGGTGAAGCTCTGTGTCTTGATCAGTGTGGGCTTGGCAAGTGAGCTGAGGATGCTGAGGTGTTAGAATCATTCCACGAAGTGGCAAGAAACAGGCAGTGTTGTATCACTGTTTCCTTGTGACCAGCAAGGGTCCAAGTGCTTGAACTCGATGCTGCCAATAATTGTGGAAGCTGCTCTTGGTAGGCATCAATTTACTGTTTCCAGTCTAATGTTATTTGGATCTCCCACTCCAGGAAAGGATGTTGAGGGGCTGGAGCATGTCCAGAGAAGGGCAACAAGCTGGTGAAGGATCTGGAGAACTTGGCCCCCTCCACTTGTCCCCCACCTCTCAGAGATTGATAGACATTGATCAGATCCCCTCTCAGCCTTCTGTTCTCCAGACTAAACAGCCCCAGGGCTCTCAGTCTCTCTTCACAGGGGAGATGCTCAAGTCCCCTAAGCATCCTCATGGCTCTCTGTTGGACTCTCTCCAGTAGGTCTCTGTCTCTCTGGAACTGGGGAACCCCAAACTGAACACAATGCTCCAGCTGTGATCTCAGCAGGGCAGAGCAGAGGGGAAGCAGAACCTCCCCAGCCCTGCTGGCCACACTTTTCTTGCTGCACCCCAGGATGCCATTGGCTCTCCTGGCCACAAGGGCACATTGCTGTCCCATGCAGAACTTGTCCACCAGCACTCCAAGGTCTTTCTCTGTGGAACTGCTCTCCAGCAGGGCAGCCTCTAACCTGTCCTGGTGCCTGCTGTTCTTCCTCCCCAGATGCAGGACCCTGCACTTGTCCCTGTTGAACTTCCTGAGGTTTTCCTACACCCTGCTCTCAGCCTGTCTGATTAACAGGCTATTCTGCCACTTCTTGCTGTGCCACACATGGTTTGGAACACACCTGTGAAAGAATCTGGTGCTAGAGGGGAGCTGAGTCATTAAATAATTAATATGCACTAATAAAGCATCCTTGTGTTCTGTGCTCATGTAAAGTGTAAGGGGTGGGAGTGAAGGGTGTTTAGGTTTTGAAGAAGTGACAGCAGTGCTGACACATGGAAGCTCCTGGGTTCTCAGTGCTACTGTAATAAATCACTTTATTTTCCCATTAAAAAGGAGTGCTCAGAGCTGCCACACCTGCAAACCCGCTGCAGGCACTCAAATCAAATCATTTATCTTCCTACACAGAGAGCAAACCCAATTAGGATGCATCAGGCTGTGATGTCTCATTAAAAATGCTCCAATTTTCCTTTGGATTATAACAAATGTGTATTTCTATAAGATAGAAGAAAGGAGGAAAAAAAAAAGAGAGGGATCAAAAGGCAACCACTGGAAGTTCACCTACACTGAAATTCCAAGGAGTATTTTGACTTGGTTTGTTTCATTCTGCTCATTATCATTTTGGCCTGCTCTTATTTAATCTCATTCCTTTTTCTGTTCCTGTTTTCTTGGGCAGTTAAATCTATTGTAAGGTGGAGAAATCTTAGGGTAGTCTGCTTTCTCTTCTCCAACCTGAGAGGCTTATTCCTCTCTGGGCAAAGTCAAGAGCTGTTTGATTTGCCTTTAGTAGCTCATTACTTCGTAATTAATGTTCTTATGGGATGTTTTTGCCAGGAATTTATGCTTGACAGAACCACCAAGAAGTCAGAGAAGAGAAAAGGGCCTCCTTAGGTCCCAGTCTTAGTGCAAATGTGAGGGACAAGGCTTCAAAAAGTCTGAAAGCACTCCTATCATGTTGATTTCCAACAAGTGCTGAGGTTCCTTCCTATGAGGAAGAAATTGCTTTGTTGTCTCCTTTTAAAGAGAGGGCAGATATAATGTAACCCCCAGAGGAGGTAAAATCAAGAGGCTCTCATTGAATTGGAGAGAAATACAGAATTATATTCAAAAACATGCAGGAAAACACAGAACACAAGAATCATTAACACCAGATATAGGATACATGGAAACCCCCCACAACCTTTCCCCAACCAGACTAAACCACTAACCCCAGTGCTCCTTTTCTCTTCCCCCCCCCCTAATTGCCTCCCTCCCATTAGGTCCCAAAAGGTTAAAATTGCACAGGACAAATTAATCAGCCCTCTGAATGTCACCAACAGGCATCCTCCCCCATGTTACCAGGTAAGAGACAAAAGGAGGGAGAAAAGAGAGAGAAACTAACTCTGCAGCCAGTTTCATGGGGATGCAGGGATACTGGGAAGGAAATAACCTAATTTCCTGTGTCCACCCATTGGCCTGGACTCCCTGCACCTCCTGGAGGTCTGTAACTTTATGGATTTTTTTTTTTTTTTTTTAAAGCCACCCATGTCGAACCAGGACCAAGAGTAGTGGATGTTTGATTGACTTCAGTAAGGTTTTGATACTGTTTCCCAAAACATCCTCATAGAAGAGCTCAGGAAACATGGCACAGATGGCTGGTGTGTGAGGTGCATTGCAAACTGGCTCCACAACAGAGTTCAGAGGGTTGTCATCAGTAGCACAGAGTCAACCTGGAGGCCTGTGGCCAGTGGTGTCCCCCAGGGATTGGTA
>NW_026539704.1:0-3673 GCF_027791375.1 Indicator indicator | reverse complement strand
TCAGACCTGAGCTTTCAGATGAATCTGCAGTTGTGGAACAACATGAGATAGAGGATGTAAAGCTGCCGGTTGCTTCTCAAACTGTGCATCACAGACAATACAGAACCAACCGTGACTCTTTGGTGCCCATTCAAAACTTGATTCGTCAGTTGGAGAGTCAGAAGGTCATCAGCAAAACTCATTCACCTTTCAACAGTCCAATCTGGCCTGTGCGAAAGCAGAATGGAGAGTGGCGTCTGACAGTTGATTTCCGTGCCTTGAATGAAGTAACTCCACCCATGAGTGCAGCTGTACCAGACATGATGGAACTCCAATATGAGCTGGAATCCAAGCAGGCCAAATGGTATGCTACCATAGACATTGCTAATGCTTTCTTCTCTATTCCCATAGCAGAGGAATGCAGGCCTCAGTTTGCTTTCACCTGGAGAGGCATTCAGTACACATTCAATCGTTTGCCCCAGGGGTGGATTCACAGTTCAACCATCTGCCATGCAGTGATCCATGATGCTTTGGAGAAAGGTGGAGCTCCAGAACACATTCAGTTCATCGATGACATCATCGTCTGGGGTGAGACTGCTGAAGAAGTCTTCGAGAAAGGTAACAAAATCATTGACATTCTCTTGCAAGCTGGTTTCGCTATCAAGCGAGACAAGGTGAAAGGACCTGCCAGAGAAATCCAGTTTCTGGGAGTGCGGTGGCAAGATGGTCGCCGTCACATCCCAATGGATGTGATAAACAGAGTCTCCACCATGGCAAATCCCATCAACAAGAAAGAAACTCTGCGTTTCTTAGGCATAGTGGGATTTTGGAGACTGCACATTCCTGGATACAGTCAGATTGTGAAACCTCTATATGATGTGACTCGAAAGAGAAACAGTTTCCAATGGGGTCCTGAGCAACAAGCAGCCTTTGACCAGATCAAGCGAGAGGTAGTCCAAGCCATGGGTCTGGGACCTGTCCGAACTGGTCCAGACATTAAGAACATTCTGTACACGGCCGCGAGTGACAATGGTCCAACCTGGTGCTTATGGCAAAGAGCTCCAGGGGAGACACGAGGACATCCTCTTGGTTTCTGGGGTCATGGCTACAGAGGCTCAGAGGCAAACTACACTCCAACAGAGAAAGAGATTTTAGCTGCTTATGAAGGAGTGAAAGCTGCTTCTGAAGTGATTGGAACTGAGTCACAACTTCTTCTAGCTCCTAGATTGCCAGTTCTGAATTGGATGTTCAAAGGCAAAGGTTCCTCACCACATCATGCAACAGATGCTACCTGGTCTAAGTGGATGGCTCTGATAACACAGAGAGCTCGAATGGGAAATCTCGAAAGGCCTGGTTTGGTGGAGGTGATCACAAACTGGCCAGAAGGCACAAGCTGTGCTAAACCTCCAGAGGAGAGAGTAACTCGTGCTGAGGAAGCTCCTCCTTACAGTGATCTGTCTGATGATGAAAAGAGATATGCTTTGTTCACAGACGGTTCCTGTCGTCTTGTTGGGAACAAGCGGAGATGGAAATCTGCAGTGTGGAGTCCAACGCGCAGAGTTGCAGAAGCGAGAGATGGAGAAGGAGAATCCAGTCAATTTGCAGAAGTAAAAGCTGTCCAGCTAGCTCTTAACGTAGCTGAACGTGAGAGATGGCCAAAGCTTTATCTCTACACCGACTCGTGGATGGTAGCCAATGCCTTGTGGGGTTGGCTGAAAGACTGGAAGAAGAGTGGCTGGCAGAGGAAAGGAAAGCCAATCTGGGCTGCAGATCTGTGGCAAGACATTGCTGCTCGCATTGAGAGAATCCCAGTGAAAGTGAGACACATCGATGCTCACATTCCTAAGAGCAAAGCTACTGAAGAACAACAACACAACCATCAGGCAGATCTAGCTGCAAGAGTTTCCCAGGTGGACGCAAACTCTGATCCTGATCCTGATCTTGACTGGAAACACCGAGGTGAGCTGTTCTTAGCTCGGTGGGCCCATGACTCGTCAGGACATCAAGGCAGAGATGCAACCTACCAATGGGCTCGTGACAGATCCATTGACATTTCCATGGATGCTATCACACAAGTCATCCATGACTGTGACATTTGTGCTGCTATTAAGCAGACAAAGCGGATCAAGCCCTTGTGGTACGGTGACCGATGGTCCAAGTACAAGTATGGTGAAGCCTGGCAGATTGACTACATCACTCTACCTCGTTCTCCATCTGGTAAGCAGTATGTGCTGACTATGGTAGAGGCGAACACTGGATGGCTGGAAACTTATCCAGTTCCTCATGCAACTGCATGTAACACCATTCTTGGCCTGGAAAGACAAATCCTGTGGAGACACGGAACTCCAGAGAGGATTGAGTCAGACAACGGAACTCATTTCAAGAACAATCTTGTAAAAAACTGGGCCAAAGAGCACGGCATCGAGTGGATATTCCACACTCCCTACTATGCACCAGCTGCAGGGAAGATCGAACGCTACAACGGTTTGCTGAAAACCACTCTCAAAGCCATGGGGGGTGGATCCTTGAAAAACTGGGAGAAACATTTAGCACAAGCAACCTGGCTGGTGAATAGTAGAGGTTCAGTGAATCGAGCTGGACCTGCCCAATCAGATTTGTTGCAAAAGGAGGAAGGTGATAGAGTTCCTGTTATCAGAGAAAAGAATCTGTTAGGCAAAACGGTTTGGGTATTTTCTCCTTCAGGAGAGGCCAAACCTGTCCGAGGGGTGGTTTCTGCTGAAGGTCCTGGCCACACCTATTGGGTGATGCAAGAAAATGGTGAAATTCAGTGTATTCCACAAAGAAATCTAACTTTGGCTGAGAGAGGTTAAATTCAGAGTGTTGCGCAGACACAGCATCGCGCCCAAGAGGAGAGTCCATGAGATCTACGGTGCACGAACCCTGAGAGCCCTGAGTCACCTGAGAGTCCCTGTTCCTTTCTTCGCTCCATCTGCGAGGAAACAAGCTGTTTGCTGTTTTTCCTGTGATTTGACTCTTTTGAATCATCTACATCTGAGATAGCCGGAATGGACTATGGTCTTTATTCACCTAGTGTTGTAGATATTATTTTAGATTAGATAAATGATAGTAGCAGCCAATGGAATTGTTTAGAAGGGGTGGATTGTGATGGTTCGAAACTGTCTTTTTAATTTTTCCTTGCAAAGTTCAGAACAGAGAAAGTGAAAGAATGTAAATAAGTCACTATTGGGTGTAAGAAAGCAAAATAACGATTGTTCTAAACACTTCCATTGGATAGATAGAAATGTTTAAGAACTATTACCCAAAACAAAGTAGGCATTCTGCACATTCTGCGTTCGGCAGTGGGGGCAGTTGCTGGGCTGTCTGGCTGCTGTTTCTTCTTCTCTTCTGGCTGAAGATAACACACTGACCTTGGCAGCTAAGTTAACAACTTTCTGCTTAACTAACTCTGCTTCTCTGTCCAGGGGGGTCTGGGGGGGAAGCTCTTGGGAGAGAGAGAGGCCCCTTTGGGAGGGTCCCCTTGGGGGGAAGCAAAGGGAGATCGGTTGTGCTTTTTCTGTTGATTGTATACATTTGTGAATGTCGTGAATTTTGTATATTTGTACATATTCATTGCATTTCATCATAGATTTTAGACTCTGCTTGTAAATACAGCTTTTCATTTGCTTCCAGACTGAGCTAGCGTGGTTATTGTTGGTGGGGGGGGAATTTCAGC
>NW_026539703.1:0-3697 GCF_027791375.1 Indicator indicator | reverse complement strand
GACCTGGGTGTCTTGGTGGGTTACAAGCTCATCATGAGTGAACAGCGTGCTGCAGTGGCAAAGACAGCCAAAGGCATTACCAGCATTACCCACTCAGCACTTGTCAGGCCACACCTGGAGTACTGCATTCTGGTTTGGTCCCTGCTTTACAAAAAAAGATGCAGTCAGGCTGAAAAGTGTCTGGAGAAGGGCCATGAGAAAGATCTGTTCAGTCTTGAAAAGAGAAGGCTTAGGGGAGACTTTATCACCACATAACAGCACATAAAGGGTGGCTTCCAGGACAAAGGAGATCCCCTTTTTAGGAGGAGTCACATGGAATAGACAAGAGGCAATGGGGACAAGTAACTCCTAGGGAGATTCCAAATGGAATCCAGAAGAAAAGTTTTCACAATGAGAACAGTTAGGCATTGGAATAATGTCCCTCGGGAAGTAGTGGATTCCCATACATTGGTCAGTTTTAAGACTCAACTTGACAGAGTGCTAGGCCATTTCGTTTAATTGTGCTATGACCTAGAAAGTTTAGACCAGATAACCCTTGGGGTCCCTTCAAACCTAGCATTCTATGATTCTGTGATTCCCGTAATCATCCCTGTAGCCCTCCATTGCTTCTCCTGTAGTTCTCTGTCCCTCTTGAACTGGGGAGACCAGAACTGTACACAATATTCCAGACACAGCCTCACGAGGGCAAAGCAGAGAGAAGAATCTTCCTCAACCTGCTAGCCACACTCTTCTTAATGAACCCCAGATACCATTGGTCTTCTTGGCCACAAGGACATGTCATTGGTTCATGGTGAACTTCTTGTCCACCTGCACTCCCAGGTGCCTCTCAATAGAGCTGCTTTTAAGCAGGTCAATCCCTAACCTGTACTGATGCATGGGGTTATTCCTCCCCAAGTGCAGGACTCTACACTTGCCTTTGTTGAATTTCATGAGGTTCTCTCTGACCAAGTCTCTAGCCTGCCCAGGGATCTGCCTCAGGTCTTCTGAGTACATGGCACTCTCTGCATGATGCAGCCTATATTACCTTGCAAGTAGACACATGCTTCCTACTGCTGAAATTTTCAGGATATCTCTCTGCTGTGGCTTCTGCTGAAGTCCCACAGCTCTGGACACTGACAGGTATGTACCACCAGAGCTGGCAGTCTTGAAAAGCTGTGTTACCTAGCAGCAGTACAAAATGTATAAAAAATGTGTCTATGAAGTAGCAGTGTCACTCTCACTACTTGACTGGAGATCACAATGAGATTACTTTACCCTAAGCCTGATCAGTGGCCAGGAAAAATGATAATGTTGTAATAAATCAGCTTGAACTCCACTCCCTAGGTATTCAGTGACATTATGATGAATTTGTCCATTCACATGCAATCTGTTTCTCTCTTTGTGAGTTCCTCCACCATATTTTCAAGTCCAAAGTCATGGTCATCAATATGTGATTAATTTAACTGCAGATAGTGAAGATAACCTGGGGATATTATTTAACTGTAGAGCATCAGACATTAAAAATTAATCTGTCTAGAGTTGCCACAGGTCAATCATTATTTTGGTAGAAGACTCAATGTAGACTTTAGTGGGTTTCTACTTTTGCCTAATGCAGCTTTACATCAGCCCTAAAATAAACTCTCCACATAACCCCACAACAATGACACTATGCACTGTCTGCATTTGACTGAGAAATAATAACATTTAAGCTTGAAAAAGGCTACACTTTCTAGTCTATCATGAATGGTACCATATAGTAAAATGTTCTCTATCAGAACACTTTGCCCATGTGCCGTATAAAAAATGTATCATGTGAATGTGTAATATAAATATTTATACCACATTCACTTAGCCTCAATCCATCATATATATTCAGCTTTAACTGTGTAAGTTTTGGGGGTGAAGAACAGCTTCCAAGGTATCTTTTCAAGAGCCCACACCTGTTACACCATAGTTTTATTCTGTTTTTACTCTGTACCCCACAGAGAAAGAATGCATTGATCACACACAAAATTGGTTATTCCAAAGCATTATTTCTTACTGAAAGCCTTATTTGTTGATAACTGCATGCTAACCTTTCCTAAGTTACAGACAAATAAAACAGTGTCACTGATTTCAACACTATGAGGCATTATCCAAATTCTGCTGGAGATATTCCTGGGGGATTTCACATCTTCAGTAGGTTTTGATGGTATCTTTGGCTGCACTCTAGCTGATCTTCTTACGTATCGATTTCTGCTTTCCCAAATTAGATCATTGTTACCATGCTTTTAATTACAGGGTTTTAAATTAATTAGTTGGATATAAATTTCTTTATTCTTGAGTCTTCATTAAACAAATGGATAGAGCTCATTTCTAGTTAGCTTTAGATGAGTGTACTCACATTGGTGGGAAAGGTTGATTTCATACTACTCTTGTTTCTCAGCCTTTGACTTGCATCCTCTCTCATTCATTATTGTCATGTGCCCTGTCTGCAGAGGGCTAAATATGTTCCTTAGAAAAAAATTGGGCACTTCAGTTTGTTGAAAAACATTTTTATTAGGTCATTGAAGAAGGTTATTAAGGAGACACGAATTTTGAAGTAACACTATATGGATCACACATAGTTACTTAATATATTAAACATCATCTAATATTGTAAATATTCTTAATCTAAAGCTTCCACATACACAGGGTTTCATGTGAACAATTAGAAATTGCATGGGGTCCCACAAAAAATCTTTCCAAGGCTTTTGTTCATTTTGTCTTAATTATATGCAATTAATACTTGTCTCAGACTCTATTGTTCAATCTCTTTCCAAAAGCCACATTGTGATGTCCAAAAGGGGAACTCAGAATACCACAGTTGTTCAATAATACACCTATGAAAATAAACGTTTAGCTGAGTTGAATATAGGCGGTATGAAATGGACTCAGAATAAACAAAATAATTTTTCTCCTCAAGAATGACCTTGCAGAACCAGCTTTGATCCAGGCAGTAATAATTGACTCTTCCTTATGACTAGTTCAAAATCAAAAGTCTCTCTGACTTACCACACTTTGCCAACCATGGAAGGTGATAGCCAGCCATCTTTACTCAAGGTCATGCAGCCAAGCAGTGCTGTTTTTGGTATCTAAGCAAGGCTAAACCACAGCAATTTTCAAAGAAGAGCAACCCAATAAATTTGATAGGTAATGACTGGAAAGGCAAATGAAGTCACACAGATTGTGGGTAAGGAATGGTGTAGCTAGCTGAGGTTTGGAGAGAGCCTGCTTCAGCTGCCTAAAGACATAAATATTTAGAAAGAAGATGATGATTTAATGAAAACATAATAAAATTGTTCAAGACTATTGAATGATGTTATTTTTCAAAGGAAGTAATCAAGCAGGGGATATAAAATATAACTGCAGCACACAGCACAAGATCCAAAAGTCAGGGGATTTTTCTTGGAGTCTGTGCAATTGCACGATTGTTATCTGCCACTGAGGCTCTCTACCTTACAGGCTTTCCAACTGCACGCTCCGTGATGTGTGGCTCTTCGGGGTCCCCCTGCAAGGCATGGCAGTGCCACAAGAACATTCCTCAGCGTCCCAGAAGCTGCCTATGGTCACCTCACTGGGGTATGGTGGGGCTGTGCTCTATCATGGAGCACTGCCAGCCTCACTCACCCTTTAGTACCACTGCACTCCCCCCATGGGGCAGCCAGACCTTGCCACAGCTTACAGAAATATCTTATAA
>NW_026539702.1:0-3722 GCF_027791375.1 Indicator indicator | reverse complement strand
CAACCAAAGGCACAAGCTGCATCTATTCCATGGGCATCGAGCATAGCAGAACAGAGAGATCAGAATGCTGCAGAGCAGCAGATTCTATTTCAGGCTATTGAGAGAATCCTCTGGAACATGCAAAACACCTGATGATGTGATGATTACATTAAGGGCTGAGGAGTGTCTCAACAAAGATAAGATCATCCTGAATGGCCTGCCTGATGTGTCATCTCTGCCCAGGGGGTGGTGGACAGTGGATGGCAAAGAGGGGCAGAGGCTGTTTGATGCAGATCCCTGCAAGCATGCAGGAAAGACCCCCCTGGAATGCGACAGGGGTGTGGGCCAGAAGGAGCTACAATGAATGAACCAGGAACATAATAAAAGCCTTGGACTGTGACAGCTTACTGGGGGGAACATCACTGGGGACATCTCAGGCTGGAAGCAGAAGCCCAGGAATGTCTCTCCTACCCACCCCCCCCCACCAAAGAAGGACCATGGAGTGGTAACTATACCTCCTGCTCTCTCTTTCTCCATTTTATTTCTCCCTCTCTCTCTCTATTTTCTTTCTTTCTCTGTTTTCTTTGCTGCATTCTCTCTCTTTATTAAACAGTCTTATCATGATATATGACTTCGTTTGTGTCTTAATTTCACTCACAGGAATGTTCAAAAAAGAACCACATCTCCTTCCCAACCTTTGGATTGAGACAGCTATAAAGGCTGAAGCTGTGAGAAACAAAATACCTCCCTCCTTAGAAGCAGTGCATGGGCCCAGGCTTCATGGACCATTGTGTACAAAATGATATTCAGAAAAGCTGCCAGGAGAGTCTGTCTTGCTAGGAGCAGGTGTAAGGTGGATAAAGGTGTGTACCTGTTGGGAAGTTAAAAACAACTCCAAGTCTAATGACTATTTCAGTGGTGACATGAAGCCCACACAAAAGTAGGAAAAGCATGTTGGATGTGACTTCTGGTTTATTAGCATCCATTGTTTAAAATAAAGCAAATAAAAAAGATTGTTAAACTCTGCTGCAGTCTCAAAGACCAAATCAGCCAAACAAATAATTCCACTTCTTGTTGTTAACAAGAAATGTGAAACAAAATGTACAAGAGAGATGTTGCATCTCTCTCTAATTTCAGTCGTGGTTCTGCAGACAAGATGTTCCTTACTCTGAGTCCATTTCAAAGCAGGAACAACAGAGAGGGCAAGTGAAAAAAAAAACCTCCACATTTCCCTGGGGAAGTACAATGCATTTCCAACTCTTTTTCTCTTTTTTTCTTTTCTTTTTTTTTTTCTGCTTTTGTGTAGCCAACTGGCATTAGAGGGTAAGACATTACAGAACTACATGCTATTGCCAAGCTGTGGTTAAAAGAAGAAAGGTTGATGTGTGGTTACACTGTTCTCCAGTTTACTGTGCAAGAGAGGGAAAGAATGACAGCACAGTTGGGAAGAAATGCCACTGCTGTCATAAAAGATGGACAACTAGTTCCCTGAATTATGGAAAGATCTAGGCTAAATGTAATAATTAGCACAAAATGGAAATGGAAATTTCTTTCATAACAAAGAGTACTTACTGAGGACACCTGACTTTAGAAGCTAATGTAAGTTTGTAATGAATAGGAAACTGTGGAGCAGTTGTACAGGGAGCAATTTAATCAGCCCAACATGGTCAGCTCGAGTTGACATGGTGAAGCATAAAACATGTATTAAAATATCAATAAAGGAAACAATTAAGCCATTCAAAATACAGGTTAAGAGTCAACCACCCTGTATTTGTCCAGACTGCATGGTTCTGCCAAATCAAAACCTATTCATTCCACTCATCTAGGAAGTCAGAATGAAAGCAAATGCATTGTCCATATACTGGAAATGTGGGGAGGCTTGAAGTCTTCCACATGGATGACTGCCACCCAAAATTGCCCAGTCTTCCAGGGACTCCATGCTGGGGTGTGGGAGCAACACAAAATGCAGCTTCGTTTTCTTCAAAAGAAAAGAACAACTGGAAAGAAAAAAAATTACCACTGAAGAAAACTCAAGAAAGCAGAGGAAAATTGGCAGTGAGAGGAGGCCAGAATATGGCCAGGTAGTAGGTAAGACTTTGCAGAAAGGGAGGAGAAGGTTAAATCTTCAGGGGAAGAGCAGAATAATAAAGAAAGTTGCAAAAAACCCGAGGTCCCAGAAAAGGGGAGGAGTACAGTGGTGTTGCTTTCAAATATTCCAGAATTCTGACAATGTGAAGTAGTCTTGCCCTGAGATTTTTGGATTTGCTCTAGACAGCATTTTTGTTTTAAAGCTAGCATGATATCAGCATGGCATCAAATACTCACCAGTAGTTTCAATTGGCTAAACCCATGACAATAAGGAAAAGGGATCAGCCATTCTAATATAAAGGTAAAGATAAGACTGAGTGAAGGAGTAACAGTCTGCCTGAGGTAAAGTACCAAAGAGGAGATGGGAATGTTGTTGAGGAACCAGGGGTATGTGGCACGGGGCTATTGCAAGCTGGATCATATGTGAGGAAAGAGGGCATTAAAAGCCACCCTTCAACTGCAAAGGAACCTTTTCACAGTTCAAGGCCCACTGCAGTATGGTTTATGCAGGAACTGCTGATGAGGAAGACTGACTTCCCCTCTTGCAGCTGAGACGTGTGCAGCCGCGGAACTCACGTATTCATCGAAATATTTCACTAAATTGCCCCCAAGCGTTTTTAATCTCTCATCGCTTTCATTGTGAGTTGATTTGATTTTCTTTTAGTGCCACCAGCTGCTCTGCACACAAAACAGCTGGCTGTGGATTTCAAAGTCTAACACTGATTTTCACTGCAGTTACGGGGCCCCTACAGGAGAAAATGGAGAAGGGAAAGTAGCTTGCCAGGGAGGCATTTCTCTTCTGCCTGTCCTGGAAAGGCCCTCTTCAGATGCATTACATTCTTCTGCATATATAAATACAGGCATAATCCATCAGACCACAGGTCCATCTACTAAACAGTACTGTTTCCAAAGCAAATGCTGGCTAAGTGATACAGTTCTGTAACAGTGTGCCAAGTGATATCCTTCCCCAGAATATTCCCAAAAATCCCCTTCGTGCAATTTTCACACAGTATCACAGTATCACAGTATATCAGAAGTTGGAAGGGACCTCAAGGTCCAACCTGTCATCAGGTCCAACCCTCTGCTAGAGCAGGATCACTTAGGGTAGTCTGCACAGGAACGCATCCAGGCAGGTTTTGAGAGTCTCCAGAGAAGGAGACTCCACAACCCCCCTGGGCAGCCTGTTCCAGTGCTCTCTCACCCTCACTGTAAAGAAGTTTCTCCTCATGCTGAGGTGAAATCTTCTATGTTCGAGTTTGAACCCGTTGTTCCTTGTCCTATCACTGTGAACCACCCAAAAGAGCCTGGCCCCTCCACTTGACACCCACCCCTCAGATGTTTATAGACATTGATCAGATCCCCTCTCAGTCTTCTCTTCTCCAGACTAAACAGCCCCAGGGATCTCAGTCTCTCTTCATAGGGGAGATGCTCAAGTCCCCTAATCATCCTCGTGGCTCTCCCTTGGATTCTCTCCAGCAGGTCTCTGTCTCTCTTGAACTGTGGAGCCCAAAACTGGACACAGGATTCCAGGTGTTGGTCTCACCAGGGCACAGTAGAGAGGTAGAAGAACTTCCCTCGACCTGCTGGACACACCTTTCTTGATACAGCCCAGGATCCCATTGGCTGTCTTGGCCACAAGAGCACATTGTTGTTCC
>NW_026539701.1:0-3825 GCF_027791375.1 Indicator indicator | reverse complement strand
ATCTTTTCAGGATTCTCCTAATTACTATACAAACAGCGTATCAGATTCTTACAAATTTTGCCAAAATACTGACTTTTTTATGCATAATAAGTGACATTTTATATGAACTTGGAGAAGGGAGATTACAATCTAAAGTCACAAATATGGAAATATTGAGCCAGCAGTTTCTTGCATGTTTTAGTTGCACAATGGTCAGATAATGTGTTTAGAAAGTGCTTTCAGCTGGAACTGTTTGCAAATGTCTCCATTTAAAAAATCAACAACAGAAAATGGTGGGTTTTTTAAAACCTGAAACATTTTGGTCGAAACATTTCTCGGTGGTAAACTATCCATGCATCCAAGGCAAGGTCTTGAGGGAACTCTGCGTTTGTAGTGTATTGATTTCCCTTGCAATTTTCTGCAGGCATCAGGAACATCAGTTTCTCTGGATAGGATCAAGCTCTGAAAGGCTTTGTGCTTATCACAGGTTTATTTTTATGAATAAGCTGCACAATATCAAAGAACAGTAAGAAAATTCCCTATGAACTTAAATGTCTTGTGAATCAGCTTTTACCTTCTTAGCTCTAGGGACATGAACTAATATAATCCCATATAGAAATTAAGCGTGGATATAATTTAGGCAAATATAATTCAAGGTGGAACCATTTTAAAATGACATTCTCTGGGGATTATTTCATTTATCAGAAATAATCAGAACATTGCAGCACAAATGGTGTTTGATAATTAAAGAAAAGCCAAACCAGTCCAAGCTTCAAGGGAGGGCTTTACAGAGAATCAGAACGATATCTGTAGGTACTGTGTCAGAATAATGCATCTGTCTTAAAGTCTAATGTGTTGGTATCTGCTGTGCTTTCTTCTGCTGGATAATCTGTAGAGGCACCATAAAGTTCTTAAGTTTCTTCTCTTGAAAGTTTGTGAAACAAGTGGAGAAGTTGCTTTTATTAAGATTTATATTGAATGAATATTAATTTGGATACTCTTGGTATCTCACCTTCTTGATTATGAATTTTGAATTGTATTAGTGGAAGATTAACCAAAGCTAAACAAGACGAGGCAAGTGTTACTGAGAGAGGAATGCTATAAAATTATGAGAGCTGAGATGAGCTACCTACGTTCTCACAAACAGAAATTGGAAAGGGACCACAAAGCAATAATGTATGGCTCACACAAGTCTTCTGGTAGTAACCTTGATTAGTTTTTTCAATTTTAAGAGCAAGCTGTTGTATTAGATGCTTCTGTTGACTTCCAAATTTCTTTCCTGGAATGCAGATTTTAAGACCTTGCTTATAAGACATTTTTATTGTCGATAGTGGTTTTGCTATAAAGTATGCTGTTCTAGAGTCATAGAATAATCTGCTTTGGAAGACCTCCAAGGCCTTGTAGTTCACCCTGCTGCAAAAACAGATCTAATGAGATCAATTAGTACAGGTGCTTGTCTTGAAACCTGCAATGATGGATATCTCACAGTTTCTTTCAGAGTTTGACCACTGGTTAAACCAGAACCACTCACAGTTAAAATAAACTAAAAAAAACCCAGCCAAACTTCCTTAGACCTAGTTGGAATTTCCAGCTTGTGTCCCTTTCCTCTTGTATTGCAGTGCACCTCTAAGAAGAGTCAGGGTCTCTTCTGTCTGTACATTACCATATAAGAAAGCCCATTCAGCCACGCCTTCATAAACACCGTTGCTCACACAGGTCCATCTAACACAATTACATGTTGTTCCGTGGTTAGGCAAAACTTAGATTCTGGTGTTGCTTCTATTTAGGCCTGTTCTACCTGGCATTTATTCTCTGGTTCCAGCTCTTTTTCTTAATCTTAAGATTCTGTTTTGAATCCAGGTCTTAGATGTTGCTGCTCTGGCCCCTTGCTCATGGGGCAAGTAAACACCATGTTAAAAACCAACCAACACAAAACCAAATGCAGATTGTATTGTGAAGACAACTTCTTCTTTCTCTGAAATAACTTATCTCAATGTGGTTCTGTGTCTTGAAAGAGAGACCCCAGTATTCACTTCTAACTGACCTCTGTTCTACGTTTTGTGTGTTCGGTACCACAAAGTCTCTTTCCAGCATTCTCCTCTCCTCTCATTATTAAGAAGCTAGCTTGCAGTAAAACTGAGCTGTGAAAGTAATGATAAACGTAGAAATGGGAAAGAATGAAGTTGACCACAGCAATATTGTTATTCTTTTTGGCCGCACAGATTCCTTTCTCTTGGCTGAGCACCATTCCAATAATGAGCAGCACGTTCTCCTGTCTTAATAGGCTTCATCGTACTATGCCTTAGATAATCCATTTTATACCCTCATATTCTTATTGGAGTTCACTTGTCCATTACTTCTTTGGTTGATAGCTGGAAAATACCCCATGCTTTTTTTGTTGGTTTTGGAGCTCAGTAAAAACACACTCTACCCATTCACACTGTTCTTTAGGGATAAAACCTCAGCTTCTAAAATGACTTTTGAAAATCCACAATGGGAAGTGACATATAGATTTCATTTGCTGGTATGTTATTGTCTGGACCTTCATATTTGACCTCTGTCAAAGGAAAATGTTAGGAAGATGGATCTTTGATTAATTCAATTCAACCATCTTTGTGTTTCTGTATTTTTATGAAACAGAAATAGTAATGGATTTCTAATGATGAATTATCAATGAATCGATTGCGAATGTCAGAAATGTATTCACCATTCAAACATGTTTGATTACTGAAAGTGCTTGAGCTTTGAAGTTACTAATGTAGTATTAGTTAGGTACCTCAAATGCTTCTTTGTGATTGCTGCTTCTGGTGCCTAGAGTGGCCCAAACACTTGTGATTCATCAGTGGTTTCTGAAGAAAATTTTTATCATAATTCTGCTAGAAATTTTAATTAGGCACACAGTGATAGCTAAGTTAAAAAATCACCGATTGCTAGGGGTTGAAAAGAACCTCAAAAGATCATCTAGTCCAACGCCCCCTGCCAGAGCAGTGTCACCTAGACTAGGTCACATGAGAATGTGTCCACGTGGGTAAAAAAGATCTTTTGTGAACAACAGAAGTAATGAAATCTTTTTTTTTCTGGAGATTTGTCTTGCATTCCTATGGAAGCAACTTCATTCCTTCATAAATCACTCCATTGAATTCTGATACTGTCCAACTCATTGCCCTCACGCTCTCCCATAACCTCTCAGAACGTGCCCTGAATCTTGCGTGATACTCTCTGCTCCTCATGTTCCACATTGTTCACTTGACTGGCGGCAGCTGTACTTGGCTACTGTTATGCATGTGCTGACCAGCCAGCAAGTAAAATAAATGGAACAGTTGATCTTACACTGCACATTTCTTTCCTTTATCCACCCAGAGATTTCCATAAAATTAAAAATAGCCACAACCCTAAACCAAAAAACCCCACCCTCACAAAACCCAGCCAACCCAAACCTCTAATGCACCAAAATCTGTTCTGCCTTTGAGATCTCTTTCAAAGTTTGTGATCTGGCTGGTAAACTAAGAATGTGTGAGAATGAGACAACTGAACAGATGATGTGATAATAGAAGTCTGCTTTCATTAAGAAAATAGGGCTGAAAAAGATATGGTAAAGCCTTGCTGACATGCTGCCTGGATCCACTCTGACAACAGTCCGCTGTGGTTTAAGAGATTATGCAGCTTTCATTCCTCCAGCTCTGAGGCAGCCTGTCAGAAATTCTTCTGTGAAAAGAAAGTAAAAGTATTGATTTTTTTTTAAAAAATTATTTATGTATTTTAAATAGGAGTGAATTTTTTTAATTCTCTTTGAAACGTATCTGTTCTTTTATATCCTTCCTGGAATTTTGTTTTCTGTAAGTATTA
>NW_026539700.1:0-3831 GCF_027791375.1 Indicator indicator | reverse complement strand
TGGTATCCCTCTGGTGTGGGATGGTATCTCTCTGGTGTGGGGTGGTATCTCTCTGGTGTGGGGTGGTATCCCTCTGGTGTGGGGTGGTATCTCTCTGGTGTGGGGTGGTATCCCTCTGGTGTGGGGTGCTATCTCTCTGGTGTGGGGTGGTATCTCTCTGCTGTGGGGTGGTATCCCTCTGGTATGGGAAGGTATCTCTCAGATGTGGGGTGCTATCTCTCTGGTGTGGGGTGGTATCTCTCTGGTGTGGGGAGGGAACTCTCTGGTGTGGGGTGGTATCCCTCTGGTATGGGATGGTATCTATCTGGTGTGGGATGATATCTCTCTGGTGTGGGGTGGTATCTCTCTGGTGTGGGATGGCATCCCTCTGGTGTGGGATGGTATCTCTCTGGTGTGGGATGGCATCCCTCTGGTGTGGGGTGGTATCCCTCTGGTGTGGGGTGGTATCTCTCTGGTGTGGGATGGTATCTCTCTGGTGTGGGGTGGTATCTCTCTGGTGTGGGGTGGTATCCCTCTGGTGTGGGGTGGTATCTCTCTGGTGTGGGATGGTATCCCTCTGGTGTGGGGTGGTATCCCTCTGGTGTGGGGTGGTATCCCTCTAGTGTGGGGTGGTATCTCTCTGGTGTGGGGTGGTATCCCTCTGGTGTGGGGTGGTATCCCTCTAGTGTGGGGTGGTATCTCTCTGGTGTGGGGTGGTATCTCTCAGGTGTGGGGTGCTATCTCTCTGGTGTGGGGTGGTATCTCTCTGGTGTGGGGTGGTATCTCTCTGGTGTGGGGAGGGAACTCTCTGGTGTGGGGTGGTATCCCTCTGGTATGGGATGGTATCTCTCTGGTGTGGGATGGTATCTCTCTGGTGTGGGATGGCATCCTTCTGGTGTGGGGTGGTATCCCTCTGGTGTGGGATGGTATCCCTCTGGTGTGGGATGGCATCACTCTGGTGTGGGATGGTATCTCTCTGGTGTGGGATGGTATCTCTCTGGTGTGGGGTGGTATCCCTCTGGTGTGGGATATTATCCCTCTGGTGTGGGGTGGTATCACTCTGGTGTGGGATGGCATCACTCTGGTGTGGGAAGGTCTCTCTCTGGTGTGGGGTGGTATCTCTCTGGTGTGGGGTGGTATCTCTCTGGTGTGGGATGGTATCTCTCTGGTGTGGGGTGGTATCTCTCTGGTGTGGGATGGTATCTCTCTGGTGTGGGGTGGTATCTCTCTGGTGTGGGATGGTATCCCTCTGGTGTGGGGTGGTATCTCTCTGGTGTGGGAAGGTATCTCTCTGGTGTGGGGTGGTATCCCTCTGGTGTGGGATGGTATCTCTCTGGTGTGGGGTGGTATCTCTCTGGTGTGGGATGGTATCCCTCTGGTCTGGGATGGCATCACTCTGGTGTGGGATGGTATCTCTCTGGTGTGGGATGGTATCCCTCTGGTCTGGGATGGCATCACTCTGGTGTGGGATGGTATCTCTCTGGTGTGGGATGGTATTCCTCTGGGGTGGGATGGTATCTCTCTGGTGTGGGATGGTATCTCTCTGGTGTGGGGTGGTATCTCTCTGGTGTGGGGTGGTATCCCTCTGGTATGGGATGGTATCTCTCTGGTGTGGGGTGGTATCCCTCTGGTATGGGATGGTATCTCTCTGGTGTGGGGTGGTATCTCTCTGGTGTGGGATGGTATCTCTCTGGTGTGGGGTGGTATCTCTCTGGTGTGGGATGGTATCCTCTGGTGTGGGATGGTATCTCTCTGGTGTGGGGTGGTATCTCTCTGGTGTGGGGTGGTATCTCTCTGGTGTGGGATGGTATCTCTCTGGTGTGGGGTGGTATCTCTCTGGTGTGGGATGGTATCCCTCTGGTGTGGGGTGGTATCTCTCTGGTGTGGGATGGTATCCTCTGGTGTGGGTGGTATCTCTCTGGTGTGGGATGGCATCACTCTGGTGTGGGGTGGTATCTCTCTGGTGTGGGATGGTATCTCTCTGGTGTGGGGTGGTATCTCTCTGGTGTGGGATGGTATCTCTCTGGTGTGGGAAGGTATCTCTCTGGTGTGGGGTGGTATCCCTCTGGTGTGGGATGGTATCTCTCTGGTGTGGGAAGGTATCTCTCTGGTGTGGGGTGGTATCCCTCTGGTGTGGGATGGTATCTCTCTGGTGTGGGGTGGTATCTCTCTGGTGTGGGATGGTATCTCTCTGGTGTGGGATGGTATCCCTCTGGTGTTGGATGGTATCTCTCTGGTGTGGGATGGTATCTCTCTGGTGTGGGATGGTATCCCTCTGGTGTTGGATGGTATCTCTCTGGTGTGGGGTGGTATCTCTCTGGTGTGGGGTGGTATCCCTCTGGTGTGGGGTGGTATCTCTCTGGTGTGGGATGGTATCCCTCTGGTGTGGGGTGGTATCTCTCTGGTGTGGGGTGGTATCCCTCTGGTGTGGGGTGGTATCTCTCTGGTGTGGGGTGGTATCTCTCTGGTGTGGGATGGTATCCCTCTGGTGTGGGATGGTGTCTCTCTGGTGTGGGGTGGTATCTCTCTGGTGTGGGATGGTATCTCTCTGGTGTGGGATGGTGTCTCTCTGGTGTGGGGTGGTATCTCTCTGGTGTGGGGTGGTATCTCTCTGGTGTGGGGTGGTATCTCTCTGGTGTGGGATGGTATCTCTCTGGTATGGGATGGCATCCCTCTGGTGTGGGGTGGTATCTCTCTGGTGTGGGATGGTATATCTCTGGTGTGGGATGGTATCCCTCTGGTGTGGGGTGGTATCTCTCTGGTGTGGGATGGTATCCCTCTGGTGTGGGGTGGTATCTCTCTGGTGTGGGATGGTATCTCTCTGGTGTGGGGTGGTATCTCTCTGGTTGGGATGGTATCCCTCTGGTGTGGGATGGTATCTCTCTGGTGTGGGGTGGTATCTCTCTGGTGTGGGATGGCATCACTCTGGTGTGGGGTGGTATCTCTCTGGTGTGGGATGGTATCTCTCTGGTGTGGGGTGGTATCTCTCTGGTGTGGGATGGTATCTCTCTGGTGTGGGATGGTATCCCTCTGGTGTGGGATGGTATCTCTCTGGTGTGGGGTGGTATCCCTCTGGTGTGGGGTGGTATCTCTCTGGTGTGGGGTGGTATCTCTCTGGTGTGGGATGGTATCTCTCTGGTGTGGGATGGTATCCCTCTGGTGTTGGATGGTATCTCTCTGGTGTGGGATGGTATCTCTCTGGTGTGGGATGGTATCTCTCTGGTGTGGGATGGTATCCCTCTGGTGTTGGATGGTATCTCTCTGGTGTGGGGTGGTATCTCTCTGGTGTGGGGTGGTATCCCTCTGGTGTGGGGTGGTATCTCTCTGGTGTGGGGTGGTATCCCTCTCGTGTGGGGTGGTATCTCTCTGGTGTGGGGTGGTGTCTCTCTGGTGTGGGGTGGTATCTCTCTGGTGTGGGATGGTATCTCTCTGGTGAAAGATGGTATCTCTCTGGTGTGGGGTGGTATCTCTCTGCAGTGGGGTGGTATCTCTCTGGTGTGGGATGGTATCTCTCTGGTGTGGGATGGTATCTCTCTGCAGTGGGGTGGTATCTCTCTGGTGTGGGATGGTATCTCTCTGGTATGGGATGGCATCCCTCTAGTGTGGGGTGGTATCTCTCTGGTGTGGGATGGTATCTCTCTGGTGTGGGATGGTATCTCTCTGGTTGGGATGGTATCTCTCTGGTGTGGGATGGTATCTCTCTGGTTGGGATGGTATATCTCTGGTGTGGGATGGTATCTCTCTGGTGTGGGATGGTATCTCTCTGGTGTGGGGTGGTATCTCTCTGGTGTGGGATGGTATCTCTCTGGTGTGGGATGGTATCTCTCTGGTTGGGATGGTATATCTCTGGTG
>NW_026539699.1:0-3885 GCF_027791375.1 Indicator indicator | reverse complement strand
TGGACAGGCTGGAGAGCTGGACAGAAAGGAATCTCATGAAGTTCACCAAGAGCCAGTGCAGAGTCCTGCACCAAGGGAGGAGTAACTCCATGCACCAGTGCAGGTTAGGGGCTGATCTGCTGGAAAGCAGTGCTGTAGAGAAGGACCTGGAGTTCTGGTGGACAAGTTCACCATTTGCCAGCAGTGCACTCTTGTGGCTAAGAAGGCCAATGGCATCCTTGGGGGCATTAATAAGAGTGCGACCAGCAGGTAGAGGGAGGTTCATCCTCCCTCTTTATTCTGCCCTGGTGTAGTGAAGGCATCACATGCCCAGAGTTATGCCCCTAGATACTAGCTAATTTGTCCAACATGTTCTGGGAAGTCCCCCCTTCCACCCTCCTTTCAGGAAAGGAGGACAAAAAGACAGCCTGTCTCCCAAGGGAATAAACAACTGCAGGCACCCCATCTCAATGGGATGCCTATGCTCTTGCCATCTAAGGGCATAATTCTAGCTTCACCTTTTCTATAGGTGAAGCAGGTTGTTGGCAAGTGTGCCCATTGGCTAGCTCCAGCCTAGAGTATCTATAAGTATTGCTCCATTTGTCACCACATTGCTCTCTCCTTTTGCTTTCACTCGTTATGCGACTCGCAATGCGTCAGCTTTAAGTCTTTTCACGCGCAAGCATACTGGAAGCCTCTGCGAACATAGAAGCCAGCCCACCGGGACATTCGAGGAACCTGCAAAGGAGATCCCTTCGCCGATTGACGTCGTAGACCCAGTCAAAAAGGACTGAGGGAAGCCCCGAGAGAGGGTAAGCTGTAACCCGGAAGGGGAAGGACTAAGCCTAGCCAGCTAGTCCAGCTTTGCTGCAAGCTAATTAAGTAGCCATAAGCAGCCATAAGCAGAAATGCATTTTGCGTAGCCCCCGCCGTCCGCAGGAGAGAAAGGGAGCCGCCCATGGTAGCCGCTCCGCAGCCCGTATTAGGGTGAAGCACCCGGGATTTCCCCAGGGAAAGAGAGAGCAAAAGATTAGCCTCCCCATTGAAGTCAAGGCAACAACTGTACCATTATAATTTAAACGGAAAGCAGTTGCCGAGAGAAGCGGCAAGCCAGCTCACCTCGAGCCGAGCCGAGGGGGGAAGCATCGTGTCACCGCACCCCCACCGAAACCCGCCTACGGGAACCACCCTCGATCGCGAGGGCCGAACACCAAAAGGACCTGGCCCTGCTGAGCCGATCCTCCAGTCAGGGAACCAGCCCCTCCCCGCAGCCCGCGGGAGGACAAAGAAGCGAACTGCCCTTCCCGCAGACCGCAGGAGGAGAAAGCCAGCCTTGCTCCCCCCACAGAACTGGGAGGGAGAAAGAAAGTCGCCGCCTGAACGGGGCCAGCCTCCGGCAGAAAGCAGATACCCAGCGAGCCCGCGTGATCCGGCAATTTGTCTCGCTGCATAGAAAGAATATATCTTTATGTGTATAACATTCAGCAACCTTCTATTCAAAGCGCCCGCGCAGAGCTGCGTGATACTTCCAGCTTAACCTGCCTTGTGACATTATAAATATCTCTACACATAGCTAGCAGCCGCAAGCGCCTTGTTGAGTCTCCATCTAGTGGACAAGCGGCGGAACTGCACCCTTTCGTTCCCTCAAGTAGAAATTGACTGTAAATATTATAATTGGGTATGATTGTAAATACTAAATCAGTTATGGTCTATATTATTACAACTGTGCATCCGAATCAATATATATAAAGTTATTAATCGAATACTCATAATCATAGTAAATAATAATTTTCATAATTCATATTTTCATAATTCATAATTAATAATCACCATGCTCCATCCCTATTCCCCCTCTCCATGACACCTGGTGAGGCCACACTTGGAGAACTGTGCCCTGTTCTGAGCTTCCCACTCAAGAGAGACAGGAAACTATTTGTAGTGTAGGGCTACAAAGATGAGAGGACTGGAGCATCTCTCTCACAGGGAGAGGCTGAGAGACCTGGACTGTTTAGCCTGGAGAATCCTAGAATGGTTAACACCTGAAAAGATCTTTTAAGATCATCGAGTCAAACCATAACCTGACTACCATGACTGCCAAACTATATCCTGAATTACCTCCACAACTGCATGCTTCTTGAACACCTCCAGGGATGGTGACTCCGTCACTTCCCTGTGCAGCCTGTTCCAATGCTTTGCCACTCTCTCAGTAAAGAAGTTTTTCCTAACATCCAATCTAAATTTTCCTTGGCACAACTTAAGCCCATATCCTCTCTTTCTATCAATTGTTACTTGGGAGAAGAGACCAACATTGTCCTCACTCAAACCTCCCTTCAGGTAGTTGTAGAGAGCAGTTAGATCTCCCCTTAGCCTTCTTTTCTCCAGACTAAACAACCCCACTTCCCTCAGTCATTCCTTGTACAACATGCCCTCCAAACTCCTCACCAGCCTCGTTGCTCTTCATTGGATGTACTCCAGGATCTCAATGTCTTTTACTGTGTAGAATTGAACACAATACTCAAGCTGTGGCCTGACCACGGCTGAGTACAGGGGCACAAGCACTTCCCTACTCTTGCTGGGCACACTAGTTTTGACACAGTCCAGGATGCTGTTGATCTTCTTGGTCATCTGGGCAGAAAGAAAAGAAGACTGAGAGCAGATTTTATCAATGCTTGTAATTATCTGAAGGGCAGGTGCCAAGAGGATGGGGCCAGCCCTTTTCAGTGGTGTCCAGTAACAGGACAAGAGACAATGGGCAAAAATTAGAAAACAGGAAGTGCCACCTAAACTTCGAGGGTGATGGAGCATTGCAACAGGCTGTGCAGAGGTTATGGATGTCTCCTTCTCTGAAGTCTTTCAAAATCCAACCAGATGCATTCCAGTGCAACCTGATCTAGAAGAAGCCACTTCAGAAGGGTGGTTGGACTAGATGACCTTCAGAGGTCCTGTCCAACCCCTACCATTCTGTGACCCTGTGATACTTCCACATTTTCAGCTTAGCATATAAACCAACAGTCTGGCCATAGAAAGCCTCATACAGCTAATGTGCACTACAGTACCTTACTTTAAATCCTTGCACGTGCTTAAAAGCAATGCCACACACAAGGCCATGCTTGCAATGGTCTCTCCCTAAGGATGCAGGTATAACAAGTATGTCTTTAAATTACAATAACCTATTCCTCAGGAATAAAAAGGCTCTGCATTTGTACAGTCATTAGTTCTTCTTCAATGAAGAATAACATATGAATCCTGCATAATATCTGACCTAGAAAAATGAAATAAAGTTATCACATGAAAGAGGAAATTATGGCATCATTCAGTTATACATCAAAATACAGGGGAAAATTTTAAAACAGAGCTTACTATAGAAATAAATATGGTAACTTTGGTAATCCTAAAGATATTTTTAAAGAAAGATTTGAATTTACCTTCAGAAGCAGAAGCATTAACAAAAATTATTTCTTTTTCTACTTGCTATCTTACCTCTGTTGTTAGAGAGAGGACAATGACCCATGGGCACAACAGGAGAACGGAAACGAGATGGGACAAAGCTTGAAGGCGTTTTGCTCCACCTACATCTACAGACAGTTTTCGGGAAGCCATGTGAAACCCAACCTTACAGCACAATGCCAGTACCAGAAGCAGTACTCCTCCCTGGAAACACAGAGGGATCCTTTTAGCATTTCTTAAGAGCCAAATACCCCACTCCAAACAAAGTGACGCTTTCCTTGTCAACAAAAGATAGGATATTTCCCGCAACTGTAACTCAGTTAACTGTGTCCTACTATACACAGTTACACCTCAGCACTAATCTCAATAGCCTAATACAAATTGGAAGTTTGAAACTCTCAACAGTGTTAATTGGCAAAACCAGCAACAAATTCGCAGTGAATGGCATACAAGGGAAAG
>NW_026539698.1:0-3888 GCF_027791375.1 Indicator indicator | reverse complement strand
GTGCCATTTTGGTGAGGTCGGCGCCATTTTGGTGAGGTCAGCGCCATCTTCGTGAGGTTAGCGCCATCTTCGTGAGGTTTGCGCCATCTTTGTGAGGTCAGCGTATTTTGGTGAGGCCCGTGTCATTTTGGGGAGGCCGGCCCCCTGCCGGTGTGTTTGGTGCTGTGCTTATGCAGCCTGTGCAGTCCTTCTGTGTTCCGCACCGTCGTATTGCAGCCGGCGCCATCTTGGTGAGGTCAGCGCCATCTTCATGAGGTTGGCGCTATTTTGGTGAGGTCGGCGCCATTTTGGTGAGGTCGGCGCCATTTTGGTGAGGTCGGCGCCATTTTGATGAGGTCGGTGCCATTTTGGTGCGGTCGGCGCCGTCCTTATGCGGCCCACACAGTCCATCAGGGGCCCGCACCGTCCTTCTGTGGCCGGCGCCATTTTGGTGAGCTCGGCGCCATCTTCGTGAGGTCGGCGCCATCTTCGTGAGGACGGCGCTATTTTCGTGAAACCGACACCATTTTGGTGAGGTCGGCGCTATCTTTGTGAGGTTGGCACCACTTTGGTGAGTTTAGTGCTGTCTTGGTGCGGTCGGCGCCGTCCTTGTGCAGCCCGCGCAGTCCTTGTGCGGCCGGTGCCGTCCTTCTGAGGTCTGCGACGTCCTATTGCGGCTGGTGCCATTTTGGTGAGGTCATCGCCATCTTCGTGAGGTTAGCGCCATCTTCGTGAGGTCGACGCTATTTTGGTGTGGTCAGCGCCGTCCTTGTGCGGCCCACGCAGTCCTTCAGGGGCCCGCGCCGTCCTTCTGTGCTGGCGCCATTTTGCTGAGGTTGGTGCCATCTTCGAGAGGTCGGCGCCATCTTTGTGAGGTCGGCACTATTTTCGTGAGGTAGGCTCCGTCTTCTTGAGGTCGGCGCCATTTTGGTGAGGTCGGCGCCATCTTTGTGAGGGTCAGCACCATCTCCGTGAGGTCGGCGCCATCTTCGTGAGGTCAGCGCTATTTTCATGAGGTTAGTACCATTTTGGTGAGGTCGGGACCATCTTCGGAGGTCAGCGCCATCTTCCAGAGGTCGGCGCCATCTTCGTGAGGTCGGCGCCACCTTCGTGAGGTCAGTGCTATTTTCGTGAGGTCAGTGCCATTTTGGTGAGGTCGGCGCCCTTTTGGTGAGGTCGCCGCCATTGTGGTGAGGTCGGCATCATTTTGGTGAGGTGGGCACCATCTTCGTGAGGTCGGTGTATTTTTGTGAGGCCCGCGCCATTTTGGTGAGGCCGGCACCTTCTTGGTGCGGTCGGCGCCGTCCTTGTGCAGCCTGCGCTGTCCTTCAGCGGCAGGCGCCATTTTGGTGAGGTCGGCGCCATGTTCGTGAGGTCGGCGCCATTTTGGTGAGGTTGGGGCTATTTTCGTGAGGTCGGCGCCAATTTGGTGAGGTTGGCGCCATCTTTGTGAAGTTGGCGCCATCTTCGTGAAGTTGGCGCCATCTTCGTGAGGTCGGCACTAATTTGGTGATGTCGGCGCCATTTTGGTGAGGTTGGCACCATCCTTGTGAGGTCGGCGCCATCTTCGTGAGGTCAGTGCCATTTTGGTGAGGTCGGCGCCATCTTCGTGAGGTCGGCGCTATTTTGGTGAGCTCGGCGGCATTTTGGTGAGGTCGGTGCCATCTTCGTGATGTCGGCACCATCTTCTTGAGGTCGGCGCCATCTTCGTGAGGTCGGCGCCATTTTGGTGAGGTTGGGGCTATCTTCGTGAGGTCGGCCCCATCTTCGTGAGGTCAGCGCCATCTTCGTGAGGTCAGCGCTATTTTGGTGAGGTCGGCGCACTTTTGGTGAGGTCGGCTCCATTGTGGTGAGGTCGGCAACAAATTCGCGAGGTCGGCGCCATATTGGTGAGGTCGGCACCATCTTCGTGAGGTCGGCGCCATCTTCGTGAGGTCAGCGCCATTTTGGTGAGGTTGGCGCCCTTTTGGTGAGGTCGGCGCCATCTTCGTGAGGTCAGTGCCATTGTGGTGAGGTCGGCGCCCTTTTGGTGAGGACGGCGCCATCTTCGTGAGGTTGACGCCATCTTCGTGAGGTCAGCGCTATTTTTGTGAGGTCGGCACACTTTTGGTGAGGTCGGCTCCATTGTGGTGAGGTCGGCACCAAATTCGTGAGTTCGGCGCCATCTTCGTGAGGTCGGCGCCATCTTTGTGAGGACGGCGCTATTTTCGTGAAACCGACGCCATTTTGGTGAGGTCGGCGCTATCTTTGTGAGGTTGGCACCACTTTGGTGAGTTTAGTGCTGTCTTGGTGCGGTCGGCGCCGTCCTTGTGCAGCCCGCGCAGTCCTTGTGCGGCCGGTGCCGTCCTTCTGAGGTCTGCGACGTCCTATTGCGGCTGGTGCCATTTTGGTGAGGTCATCGCCATCTTCGTGAGGTTAGCGCCATCTTCGTGAGGTCGACGCTATTTTGGTGTGGTCAGCGCCGTCCTTGTGCGGCCCACGCAGTCCTTCAGGGCCCCGCACCGTCCCTCTGTGGCCGGACAATTTTGGTGAGGTTGGCGCCATCTTCGTGAGGTCGACGCCATTTTGGTGTGGTCGGCGCTGTCCTTGTGTGGCCCACACAGTCCTTCAGTGGCCCGCGCCGTCCTTCTGCGCTGGCGCCATTTTGGTGAGGTTGGTGCCATCTTCGAGAGGTCGGCGCCATCTTTGTGAGGTCGGCGCCATCTTCGTGAGGGTCGGCACCATCTCCATGAGGTCGGCGCCATCTTCGTGAGGTCAGCGCTATTTTCATGAGGTCAGTACCATTTTGGTGAGGTCGGGTCCATCTTCGGAGGTCAGCGCCATCTTCCGGAGGTCGGCGCCATCTTCGTGAGGTCGGCGTAATTTCGTGAGGTCGGCGACATCTTCGTGAGGTCGGCGCCACCTTCGTGAGGTCAGCGCTATTTTCGTGAGGTCAGTGCCATTTTGGTGAGGTCGGCGCCCTTTTGGTGAGGTCAGCGCCATTGTGGTGAGGTCGGCACCATTTTGGTGAGGTGGGCGCCATCTTCGTGAGGTCGGTGTATTTTGGTGAGGCCCGCGCCATTTTGGTGAGGCCGGCACCTTCTTGGTGCGGTCGGCGCCGTCCTTGTGCGGCCTGCGCTGTCCTTCAGCGGCAGGTGCCATTTTGGTGAGGTTGGGGCTCTCTTCGTGAGGTCGGCGCCATCTTCGTGAGGTCGGCGCTGTTTTCGTGAGGTCGGCGCCAATTTGGTGAGGTTGGCGCCATCTTTGTGAAGTTGGCACCATCTTCGTGAGGTCGGCGCCATCTTCGTGAGGTCGGCGCCATCTTGGTGAGGTCGGCGCCATTTTAGCGTGGTTGGCGCCATCCTTGTGCGGCCCACACAGTCCTTCAGGGGCCCGTGCTGTCCTTCTGCGCTGGCGCCATTTTGGTGAGGTCGGTGCCAGCTTCGAGAGGTCGGCGCCATCTTCGTGAGGTCGGTGCTATTTTCGTGAGGTCGGCACCGTCTTGGTGAGGTCGGTGCCATTTTGCTGAGGTCGGGACCATCTTCGGAGGTGAGTGCCATCTTCCGGAGGTCGGCGCCATCTTCGTGAGGTCGGCGTAATTTCGTGAGCTCGGCGTCATCTTCGTGAGGTCGGCGCCACCTTCGTGAGGTCAGCGCTATTTTCATGAGGTCAGCGCCATCTTCCGGAGGTCGGCGCCATCTTCGTGAGGTCGGCGTAATTTCGTGAGCTCGGTGCCATCTTCGTGAGGTCGGCGCCACCTTCGTGAGGCCAGCACTATTTTTGTGAGGTTGGCGCCATTTTGGTGACGTCGGCGCCATTTTGGTGCGGTTGGCGCCGTCCTTGTGTGGCCCACGCAGTCCTTCAGGGGCCCGCGTCATCCTTCTGCGGCTGGCGCCATTTTAGTGAGGTCGGCGTTATTTTCGTGACATC
>NW_026539697.1:0-3912 GCF_027791375.1 Indicator indicator | reverse complement strand
GCTCCAGCCCTTGGATCATCCTTGTGGCCACCTCTGGACTCACTCGAGCAGCTCTGTGTCCTTCTTCTGCTGGGGACACCAGAACTGGAGGCAGGATTGGAGGTGAGGTCTCAGCAGAGCAGAGTCAAGGGGCAGAATCCCCTCTCTTGCCCTGCTGCCCACACTCCTCTGGCTGCAGCCCAGCACACAGCTGCCTGCTGGGCTGCATGAGGGCACTGCTGACTCTGGGGGAACCTTAGAGCAGCCTTCCAGTACCTGAAGGGATCCTGCAGGAAGGCTGCAGAGGGATTTTCCATGAGGGTGGCTAGAGACAGGACAATGGGGAATGGTTTGAAGCTGAGGGAGAGCAGGGTTAGACTGGAACTGAGGAAGAAGTTCTTTAGTACGAGGGTGGTGAGACTCTGAAAGAGGCTGCCCAAGGAGGTCCTGGATGCCTCCTGCCTGGAGGTGTTCCAGGCCAGGTTGGATGAGGCCTTGAGCAGCTGAGTCTAGTTGAGAGGTGTCCCTGCCCATGGGAGAGGGTTGGAGTAGATGATCTCTGAGGTCCCTTCCAACCTGAGCCATTCTGTGATCCTATGACAACACGAAACAGGTACATCTGGGTACCATATCATTACTGAGAAAAGCAGACTCTGAGAGCTTAGTGATACTGGTAATTCATCCTAGACACAAGATCCAAAAGTAGAATGTAATGAAATTTGACAAAAAGCCTGCCAGGAGAATCCCTTGTCAGTGCTGGAGTTGTTTGTAGGACCAGAACCTTCTGGTAGATGGATGCTTCTGAGCAAGCAGAGATTTTGGTTGCTACATTTTGAGGGACAAAGAGATTCCATGCTTTGTTCCTAGCACACTTACTAGCAAATTAATTTACTGAATGAGTTTAAAAGGCATTCAAACATATTCACTGGGAGCACCAAGTGAGTCATGCCATTTCCATAAAGAGATTTAGAACAGGAAAGAAAGCTCTAGGGTGACCTTAGAGTGGCCTTGCAATACTTGAAGGGGGTCTACAAGAAAGCTGGGAGGGACTTCTCATAAGGCCTTGAGGAGACAGGACATGGGGCAGTTGACTGAAGGAGGGCAGATTGAGACTGGAAGTCAGGAAGAAAACCTTTCCAGTGAGGGTGGTGAGACACTGGAACAGGTTAGCCAGTCAGGTTGTGGATTTCCCCTCCCTGGAGGTGTTCAGGCTGGATGAAGCCAGGAACAACTTGGTCTGGTTGGAGGTGTCCCTGCCCATGGCAGGGAGGTTGGAACTGGATGATCTTCAAGGTCCCTTCCAACCCAAACCATTCTATGTATCTGTGAATAAAAATTGACTGGGGAAAACACCTTGAATTCATTTCTAGATTCTCTGATAAAAATTATTGTAGCTAAAAGAAGTCCCTGAGATGTATTTGTTTATTGACTATTTGTGTTATTTCTTCTTCAGAAAATACCAGTCTGCCAATTCCTTCACTGTCTCTAAAGTAACAGGTTAGCATTTCTTTCTTACATATTCAGTAGCACTCCATGGTTTATTCTCCAGAGCACAAATTCATTTGTTTCTCTTTTGCTTTCCTCAGTTCAAGCTATCACCTGTGAAACAACAGTGGAGCAGCTGTGCCCATTTCAGAAACCAGCCTCACACTGTCCAAGGTAAAATTCTTCTGTTCCTTCACTATTTGAGAGTGCTGCCAGTTACTTATTTCCTACAGTTGTCATTGACAAAAGTGACAACAGCAGCTGGAAAAGTGAAGCCATAAATGTTTTACTGGTATTTTAGTCTCTGCTCTAAGTACGAGTCCAGGTGAAGACAATCTGCAGGCATTTCCATGAGGAGTATCTCTCTCTCTTTTGCCCATGAAGATTAGCCTGGAGGAAAAAAGGCTCCAGGGAGACCTTATAGTGGCCTTCCAGTACCTGAAGAGGCTACAGGAGAGCTGGGGAGGGACTTTTGACAAGGACTGGGAGTGCCAGCACGAGGGGAAATGGCTTTGAGCTGGAAGAGGGGAGACTGAGACTGGAGATGAGGAAGAAATTCTTTACAGTGAGGGTGGTGAGACACTGGAACAGGTTGCCCAGGGAGGTCATGGATGTCCCCTCCCTGGAGGTGTTCAAGGCCAGGCTGAATGAGGCCTTCAGCAACCTGGACTGGTGGGAGGTGTCCCTGCCCATGGTAGGGGGGTTGGAACTGGGTGATCCTTAAGGTCCCTTCCAACCCAAATTGTTCTATGGATCCATGAATCTGTCTGTGGTCCCTTGGCAAATCTTAGTGAAGTCATCATTGATTAGACTAAAAGCTGAAAAGCAAAATGCATTTTTATTTCTCATTGTCCACTATAATTATAGAATGGTGTGGGTTGGAAGGGACCTCCAAAGGTCATCTAGATTAACCCTTTTGCAGTAAGTACCTTGGGCAAACTACACTTTATTGCAGTTTTTTTGCCTGTGGAGCAGGAACAATAATATGATGCTAATATTTATCACAGAAGTGATCCTCTTTTTTAGAGTGAGCAAACCTGTCTGGAAAACAACTGAAATCGATAATGGTTAAGGTTGGATGTAAAGTGCAGCTTTAGCTCAGGCACTATTCCTTTGAAGCTTACCTCTGAACTCTTCCAAAGGTTTGTGCCACACTATTTTGAGGAAGGAAATCAGTAGTAGTTCTTAAAACCACAGAGGAGTCAAAGGTTAATACACTGCAGCATGGTTTCGTACATTCAGGGATTCACAGAATAGTTTGGGTTGGAAGGGACCTTAAGGATCATCCAATTCCAACCCTGCTACTACTATGGGCAAGGACACCTCCCACCAGCCCAGGTTACTCAAGGCCTCATTCAGCCTGGCCTTGAACCCCTCCAGGGAGGGGCATCCACAACCTCTCTGGGCAACCTGTTCCAGTGTCTCACCACCCTCACTGTAAAGAATTTCTTCCTAATCTCCAGTCTAAATGTGGCTTCCTCAAGCTTCAATCCACTCCTTCTCATCCTGTCACTACAAGCCCTTGTCAAAAGTCCCTTCTCAGGACTATTTTAAATGTTCAAGAGACCTGGCCCCAGCACTGAGCCCTGTGGAACAGGTGCTGTTGATTGGTCTGGGCTCCTCAGTTCAGGAAGGACCTCTGTGGTTGAAAGAGTCCAGCACAGAGCCACAAAGCTGCTGCAGGCAGTGGAACATCTCCCTGTGAGGACAGGCTGAGGGAGCTGGGACTTGGAGCTTGGAGCAGAGGAGCCTGAGGGCTGCCCTCATTGCTGGGGATAAAGATGTGCAGGGCAGTGTGGGGAGGATGGAGCCAGGCTCTGCTCAGGGATGTCCAAGGACAGCACAAGGGGCACTGGGGGCAAGCTGGAGCAGAGGAGGTCCCACAGGAACAGAAGGGAAAACGTTTTCCCTGTGAGGGTGCTGGAGGCCTGGAGCAGGCTGTCCAGAGATGTTGTGGAGTCTCCTTCTCTGGAGGCTTTCCAAACCCACCTGGATGTGTTCCTGTGTGACCTGCCCTGGGGGATCCTGCTCTGGCAGGGGGGTTGGACTGGATGATCTCTGGAGGTGCCTTCCAATTCCTCCCATTCTGTGGTTTGTGTGATTGTGATGTAGTGATGCTCTGCTGCCCTTCCCCCTGACTGTCTGTGTTGATGTTTCAGGGTGTATTGTCCTCACAACTGTCTGCAAGCAAATTCCCACTACGCTCGTGTCATTGGAACCCAGATTTACTCTGATGTAAGTGCAGTGAGTGGCAGTGCGCTGGGGAAGGAAATGTGCAACCCTGGGAAAAGCTGGAATTCAAAGGGAAGAAGACACAATCTAGCTATCCACTTTCCTTCCAAATGCTGGCCTTTCCCATGGTCTTTCCAAAAGCTCTTTTTTTTTTAGAGGCTGCCATTTGAATTCTCGGTACTCAGTCACTGAAGAGAAGGGGAAGTTACCTGAGTC
>NW_026539696.1:0-3926 GCF_027791375.1 Indicator indicator | reverse complement strand
TGTGTCGGTGTGAGCTGAAATTCCCCCCCCACCAACAATAACCAGGCTAGCTCAGTCTGGAAGCAAATGAAAAGCTGTATTTACAAGCAGAGTCTAAAATCTACAATGAAATGCAATGAATATGTACAAATATACAAAATTCACAACATTCACAAATATATACAATCAACAGAAAAAGCACAATCGATCTCCCTTTGCTTCCCCCCAAGGGGACCCTCCCAAAGGGGCCTCCCTCTCCCAGGAGCTTCCCCCCCAGACCCCCTGGACAGAGAAGCAGAGTTTAGTTAGAGCAGAAAGTTGTTAACTTAGCTGCCAAGGTCAGTACGTGTTATCTTCAGCCAGAAGAGAAGAAGAAACAGCAGCCAGACAGCCCAGCAACTGCCCCCACTGCCGAACGCAGAATGTGCCGAATGCCTACTTTTTTTTGGGTAATAGTTCTTAAACATTTCTATCTATCCAATGGAAGTGTTTAGAACAATCGTTATTTTGCTTTCTTACACCCAATAGTGACTTATTTACATTCTTTCACTTTCTCTGTTCTGAACTTTGCAAGGAAAAATTAAAAAGACAGTTTCAAACCATCACAGTCCACCCCTTCTAAACAATTCCATTGGCTGCTACTATCATTTATCTAATCTAAAATAATATCTACAACAATAGGTGAATAAAGACCATAGTCCATTCCGGCTATCTCAGATGTAGATGATTCAAAAGAGTCAAATCACAGGAAAAACAGCAAACAGCTTGTTTCCTCGCAGATGGAGCGAAGAAAGGAACAGGGACTCTCAGGTGACTCAGGGCTCTCAGGGTTCGTGCACCGTAGATCTCATGAACTCTCCTCTTGGGCGCGATGCTGTATCTGCGCAACACTCTGAATTTAACCTCTCTCAGCCAAAGTTAGATTTCTTTGTGGAATACACTGAATTTCACCATTTTCTTGCATCACCCAATAGGTGTGACCAGGACCTTCAGCAGAAACCACCCCTCGGACAGGTTTGGCCTCTCCTGAAGGAGAAAATACCCAAACAGTTTTGCCTAACAGATTCTTTTCTCTGATAACAGGAACTCTATCACCTTCCTCCTTTCGCAACAAATCTGATTGGGCAGGTCCAGCTCGATTCACTGAACCTCTACTATTCACCAACCAGGTTGCTTGTGCTAAATGTTTCTCCCAGTTTTTCAAAGATCCACCCCCCATGGCTTTGAGAGTGGTTTTCAGCAAACCGTTGTAGCGTTCGATCTTCCCTGCAGCTGGTGCATAGTAGGGAATGTGGAATATCCACTCGATGCCGTGCTCTTTGGCCCAGTTTTTTACAAGATTGTTCTTGAAATGAGTTCCATTGTCTGACTCAATCCTCTCTGGAGTTCCGTGTCTCCACAGGATTTGTCTCTCCAGACCAAGAATGGTGTTACGTGCAGTTGCATGAGGAACTGGATAAGTTTCCAGCCATCCAGTGCTCGCCTCTACCATAGTCAGCACATACTGCTTACCAGATGGAGAACGAGGTAGAGTGATGTAGTCAATCTGCCAGGCTTCACCATACTTGTACTTGGACCATCGGTCACCGTACCACAAGGGCTTGATCCGCTTTGCCTGCTTAATAGCAGCACAAATGTCACAGTCATGGATGACTTGTGTGATAGCATCCATGGAAATGTCAATGGATCTGTCACGAGCCCATCGGTAGGTTGCATCTCTGCCTTGATGTCCTGACGAGTCATGGGCCCACCGAGCTAAGAACAGCTCACCTCGGTGTTTCCAGTCAAGATCAGGATCAGGATCAGAGTTTGTGTCCACCTGGGAAACTCTTGCAGCTAGATCTGCCTGATGGTTGTGTTGTTGTTCCTCTGTAGCTTTGCTCTTAGGAATGTGAGCATCGATGTGTCTCACTTTCACTGGGATTCTCTCAATGCGAGCAGCAATGTCTTGCCACAGATCTGCAGCCCAGATTGGCTTTCCTTTCCTCTGCCAGCCATTCTTCTTCCAGTCTTTCAGCCAACCCCACAAGGCATTGGCTACCATCCACGAGTCGGTGTAGAGATAAAGCTTTGGCCATCTCTCACGTTCAGCTATGTTAAGAGCTAGCTGGACAGCTTTTACCTCTGCAAATTGACTGGATTCTCCTTCTCCATCTCTCGCTTCTGCAACTCTGCGCGTTGGGCTCCACACTGCAGATTTCCATCTCCGCTTGTTCCCAACAAGACGACAGGAACCGTCTGTGAACAAAGCATATCTCTTTTCATCATCAGACAGATCACTGTAAGGAGGAGCTTCCTCAGCACGAGCTACTCTCTCCTCTGGAGGTTTTGCACAGCTTGTGCCTTCTGGCCAGTTTGTGATCACCTCCACCAAACCAGGCCTTTCGAGATTTCCCATTCGAGCTCTCTGTGTTATCAGAGCCATCCACTTAGACCAGGTAGCATCTGTTGCATGATGTGGTGAAGAACCTTTGCCTTTGAACATCCAATTCAGAACTGGCAATCTAGGAGCTAGAAGAAGTTGTGACTCAGTTCCAATCACTTCAGAAGCAGCTTTCACTCCTTCATAAGCAGCTAAAATCTCTTTCTCTGTTGGAGTGTAGTTTGCCTCTGAGCCTCTGTAGCCACGACCCCAGAAACCAAGAGGACGTCCTCGTGTCTCCCCTGGAGCTCTTTGCCATAAGCACCAGGTTGGACCATTGTCACTCGCGGCCGTGTACAGAATGTTCTTAATGTCTGGACCAGTTCGGACAGGTCCCAGACCCATCGCTTGGACTACCTCTCGCTTGATCTGGTCAAAGGCTGCTTGTTGCTCAGGACCCCATTGGAAACTGTTTCTCTTTCGAGTCACATCATAGAGAGGTTTCACAATCTGACTGTATCCAGGAATGTGCAGTCTCCAAAATCCCACTATGCCTAAGAAACGCAGAGTTTCTTTCTTGTTGATGGGATTTGCCATGGTGGAGACTCTGTTTATCACATCCATTGGGATGTGACGGCGACCATCTTGCCACCGCACTCCCAGAAACTGGATTTCCCTGGCAGGTCCTTTCACCTTGTCTCGCTTGATAGCGAAACCAGCTTGCAAGAGAATGTCAATGATTTTGTTACCTTTCTCGAAGACTTCTTCAGCAGTCTCACCCCAGACGATGATGTCATCGATGAACTGAATGTGTTCTGGAGCTCCACCTTTCTCCAAAGCATCATGGATCACTGCATGGCAGATGGTTGAACTGTGAATCCACCCCTGGGGCAAACGATTGAATGTGTACTGAATGCCTCTCCAGGTGAAAGCAAACTGAGGCCTGCATTCCTCTGCTATGGGAATAGAGAAGAAAGCATTAGCAATGTCTATGGTAGCATACCATTTGGCCTGCTTGGATTCCAGCTCATATTGGAGTTCCATCATGTCTGGTACAGCTGCACTCATGGGTGGAGTTACTTCATTCAAGGCACGGAAATCAACTGTCAGACGCCACTCTCCATTCTGCTTTCTCACAGGCCAGATTGGACTGTTGAAAGGTGAATGAGTTTTGCTGATGACCTTCTGACTCTCCAACTGACGAATCAAGTTTTGAATGGGCACCAAAGAGTCACGGTTGGTTCTGTATTGTCTGTGATGCACAGTTTGAGAAGCAACCGGCAGCTTTACATCCTCTATCTCATGTTGTCCCACAACTGCAGATTCATCTGAAAGCTCAGGTCTAATGGACAACTTCAATTTTCCTCCATCAATTTCTACAGTTGCTATTCCAAAAGCCCATTTGTAACCCTTAGGGTCTTTAAAACGCCCTTCTCTCAGAAAGTCAATTCCCAAAATACAAGGTGCATTAGGACCTGTTACAATAGTATGTTTCTTCCACTGCTTCCCAGTTAAACTTATATCAACCTCTATCTTAAACAACTCTTGAGATCCACCAGTGACTCCCTGAATAGTTATAGATTCT
>NW_026539695.1:0-3943 GCF_027791375.1 Indicator indicator | reverse complement strand
TGGTTCATTTTCTCCACCTGTCCACTTGAGCGTGGATTGTAAGGAGTGTGGAGTTGCCAATCAATTCCTAAGATTTTACTTATTTGTTGTACTACCTTGGCCACAAAATGTGATCCTCTATCTGAGGAAATAGTAGCAGGCACCCCAAACCGGGGTATTATTTCTTGTAACATTATTTTGGTAACCTCCCGAGCTTTGTTTGTGCGACAGGGAAATGCTTCTGGCCAACCAGAGAAGGTGTCAGTAAGTACCAAAAGATATCTATATCCCCCCTTTCTTGGAAGTTCAGTGAAATCAATTTGCCACTGTTGTCCTGGATAATTTCCTCTACTAATCTGTCCAAGCTTGACTTCTTTCGCCACCTTGGGGTTGGCCCTAAGACATACTTCACATTGTCGAGTTACCTGCTCTACAGTTGTGTACAATTTTCGTGCTATGCACTCCTGAACCAATTTTCGATACAGAGCTTCAGCTCCCCAGTGAGTTTTTCCATGTTCCATCTGAACAAATGCCCAAAGGAGGTTAGTAGGTATGACTAATTTCCCATCCGGTGTCCTAGCCCATCCTTTCTCTACCCTAGTCCCTAAAAGGTCCTTAATTAATTTCTGATCTTCTGTGTTATACACAGGCTCTGGTTCCTTTTGCTCAATTGTCAGTTTACCATCTGGGACCAAAACAAATTCTGCCACCTCTTTTCCCTCCCTGGCCACTGTTTTAGCTGTTTTGCCTGCCAACCGGTTACCTCTTTCTTGACCAGTGTTTCCCTTTTGGTGTGCTCTGCAGTGCATTATAGCTACTTTGCTTGGTTTCTGTACAGCTTCCAATAATATCAATATTTCTTCTGCATGCTTAATGCCTTTTCCTTGGGTTGACAATATTCCTCTCTCTTTCCAGATGGCTCCATGGGCATGCACTACTCCAAAGGCATACTTGGAGTCTGTCCATATGTTTGCTCTTTTTCCTTGAGAGAGCTCTAAGGCTCTAGTCAGAGCAATTATTTCCGCCTTTTGGGCAGAAGTGTTACCTGGTAGTGCTTCTGCCTCAATCACTTCTTCTTCTGTAGTTACAGCATACCCAGCCTTTCTTTCTCCCTGGATCACAAAACTGCTTCCATCAGTATACCAGTTATGATCTGCCATCTCCAGGGGTTCTTCCTTCAGGTCAGGTCTGCTGGAGTAAGTGGCCTCGATTGTTTCCAAACAGTCATGGATTACTGATTCTCCATTACTTCCCTGGAGGAAAGAGGCTGGATTGACAACATTAGTGACTTTGATCTCCACATCATCCTGCTCCACTAATATAGCCTGGTATTTAAGGAATCGTTGTGGAGACAACCAGTGTCCCCCTTTAGCTTCCAGCACAGCAGAGACAGTATGTGATACCAGGACTGTGATTTTCTGTCCCATTGTGAATTTGCGGGACTCCTGAATGTTGACTGCGACTGCAGCCACAGCCCTCAGGCATCCTGGCCATCCTTTGCTTACCTCATCCAGTTGTTTGGAGAGGTATGCCACTGCTCTTCGATAGGGTCCTAAAGTTTGTGCGAGGACCCCAAGTGCTATTCCCTGACTTTCATGGGAATATAACAAAAAGGGTTTAGTGACATCAGGTAGGCCTAGTGCTGGTGCCCTCATCAGTTCCCTTTTTAAAGTGTGGAAGGCTTGTTTAGCTTCTCCGTTCCATTGCAGAGCCCTGTCAGCCTTCCTCAATAATTCATAAAGAGGTTTGACAAACAGGCCGTAATTATAAATCCACAACCTACACCAGCCTGTCATTCCCAAGAAGGTTCGGAGTTCTTTTACTGTGTTGGGAAGTGGAATGGAGCATATGGCTTCCTTCCTTTCAGGGCCCAGTACTCGTTGTCCCGCAGTCAGTTCATATCCCAAGTAAGTTACTTGCTGCTGTACTATTTGGGCCTTTTGTGGGGAGACTCGATACCCATTAAGTCCCAGAAAATTTAACATACTCACAGTCCACTTTTCACATTCTTCTGTGGTTCGAGTTGCTATCAAGATGTCATCTACATACTGTAGTAGGACTCCGTCTCCTTCTGGCTGATCCCACTTCTCCAATTCTTTTGCCAGTTGATTTCCAAAAATAGTGGGGCTGTTTTTAAATCCCTGGGGCAACACTGTCCAGGTCAGTTGGCATTTTCGGTTAGTTTCTGGATTCTCCCATTCAAAAGCAAACAGTGACTGACTTTCAGGGGCCAGAGGTAGGCAGAAAAAAGCATCTTTTAAGTCCAGGAGGGTAAACCATTCTAACTCAGTCCTCAATCGAGTTAAGAGAGTGTATGGGTTTGCTACTACCGGATGAATGTCCCTCGTGATTTTATTTATGGCCCTTAGATCCTGTACTAGCCGATACCCCCCTGCGGGTTTCTTCACGGGCAAAATTGGGGTGTTGTATGATGATTCATATTCTGTTAACAGCCCATATTTTATAAATTTTTCTATAGTGGGCAAAATTCCTTCCCTATCTTTTCTCCTTAAAGGATATTGCTTTATCCTGATTGGTTGGGCTCCAGGTTTAAGATCTATTGTTATCGGTAAAGCGAACTTCTAATGCTCTGCCAGCCCTTCATGATACTTCTAATGCTTCTGCACCCCCTTCATGAACTTCTAATGCTTCTGCAACCCTCTCCATGAACTTCTAATGCTTCTGCACCCCCTTCATGAACTTCTAATGCTTCTGCACCCCTCCATGAACTTCTAATGCTTCTGCACCCCCTTCATGAACTTCTAATGCTTCTGCACCCCTCTCCATGAACTTCTAATGCTTCTGCACCCCCTTCCATGAACTTCTAATGCTTCTGCACCCTCCTCCATGAACTTCTAATGCTTCTGCACCCCCTTCATGAACTTCTAATGGCTTCTGCACCCCCTTCATGAACTTCTAATGCTTTCTGCAGCCCTCTCCATGAACTTCTAATGCTTCTGCACCCCCTTCATGAACTTCTAATCGCTTCTGCACCCTCTCCATGAACTTCTAATGCTTCTGCACCCCTTCCATGAACTTCTAATGCTTCTGCAGCCCTCCTTCCATGCAACTTCTAATGGCTTCTGCACCCCTCTCCATGAACTTCTAATGCTTCTGCAGCCCCTCTCCATGAACTTCTAATGCTTCTGCAGCCCTCTCCATGAACTTCTAATGCTTCTGCACCCCTCTCCATGAACTTCTCCTGATCTTTTATACTTTCTATTATTTTGTTTTCATCTCGTTGAGGGCTCATTAGTGCAAGACTTAAAACCTCAATTAACTGTTCCTCCCCTTACCCTAAATTCTACCTTCCCCTTATTAAATTTAATTTCAGCTCCCAATGCTTCTAACAAGTCCCTTCCTAGTAATGACTTTGGGGCATTTGGCATATATAAAAACTTATGTAAGCCCCAGATTTTACCATATTTATATTTAAGAGGTTTAAAAAAAATATGCCTTCTCAGTTTGACCTGTAGCCCCTACCACAGAAACATAGCTCTCATCCAAAGGTAGCAAAGCTTCATTTAAGACTGAAAAGGTTGCTCCTGTATCAACCAGAAACTCCAATTTCTTTTCCTTTTTCCCCTAGCCTTATTACAACCAGAGGGTCTGCCAGGGTAATTCCCTCCGGTCCCCCCCTAATCAACCTCTTCCAGCTGTGCCTGTACCCTATTTTTCTTTTTCCTTTCTGGACATTCTCTTTTTCCAATGTCCCTTCTTCCTACAGATTGCACATTGATCCTTTTCCAACCGTGCCCTGGTAGGCCCTTTAGTTTCCCTATTTTCCTGCAACGCTGCCACCAACATCCTTTTTTCTTTTTCTTCTATTCTCTTCTTCCCTGTTAGAGAATACCCTCCATGCTACATCCAAAAGTGCCTCCAAATCCCTTCCCTGTGGAGCTGGCAATTTTTTGCAACTTCTTTCTGATATCACCAGCAGATTGCCCAATAAATAATGATACCA
>NW_026539694.1:0-3983 GCF_027791375.1 Indicator indicator | reverse complement strand
CAGAAGATGGCGCTGACCTCACAAAGAGGGTGCTGACTGAACCAAAATGGCTCCGAACTCAACAAAATGGTGCTGTCCTCACGGAAGTAGCGCTGACCTCACGAAAATGGCGCCGACCTCAACAAAATAGCGCCTACCTCACGAAAATGGCGCCGATGTCACGAAGATGGCGCTGACGTCACGAAGATGGCGCCGACGTCACGAATATGGTGCCGACGTTACGAAGATGGTGCGGACCTCACAAAAATCGCACCGACCTCACGGAAATAGTGCCGACCTCACGAAGATGGCACCGACCTCACAAAGATGGCGCCGACCTTGCCAAAATGGCGTCGACCTTACGAAGATGGCGCCGACCTCACGAAGATAGCGCTGACCTCATGAAGATGGTTCTGACCTCCAGAAGATGGTGCTGACCTCACCAAAAGGGAGGCGAACACACCAAAATGGTGCAATCCTCACGAAACTAGGGCCGACCTTACGAAAATGGCGCCGAACTCACGAAGATGGCGCCGAACTCACGAAGATGGCACTGAACTCACAAAGATGGCGCCTAACTCACAAAAATAGCACCAACCTCACAAAGATTGCACCGACCTCACGAAAATAGCGCTGACCTCACGAAGATGGTGCCTACCTCCAGAAGATGGCGCCGACCTCATGAAGATGGCGCCGACCCCATCTAAAGAGCGCCTACCTGACGAAAATAGTGCCCACCTCACCAAAATGGTGGCGATTTCACCAAAATGGCACTGATGTCACGAAATAGCGCTGACATCACGAAGATGGCGCCGAGCGCACCAAGATGGCGCTGACCTCACGAAGATGGTGCCGACCTCACGAAGATTGTGCTGACCTCACCAAAATGGCGCCGACCTCACGATGATGGCGACAACCTCACCGAAATGGCGGTGATCTCACAAAAATAGCGCTGACCTCAAGAAGATGGCGCCGACCTCACCAAAATGGCGCCGACGTCACGAAAATAGCGCCGACCTCACAAAGATGGCGCCGACCTCAAGAATATGGTGCCGACCTCACCAAAATGTCGCCGACGTGACGAAAATAGCGCCGACCTCACGAAGATGGCACCGACCTCACGAAAACAGCACTGACCTCATGAAGATGGTTCCGACTTCCAGAAGATGGCGATGACCTCACGAAGATGGTGCCGACCTCACGAAGATGGCGCCGACGTCACGAAGATGACGCCGACCTCACCAAATGGCGCCGACCTCACGAAAATAGTGCTGATCTCATGAAGATGGCACCGACCTCACGAAGATGGTGCCGACCTCACCAAAATCGCGCCGACCTCACGAAGATGGCGCCGACCTCACAGAGATGGCGCCGACCTCACGAAGATGGCGGCGACTTCACCAAAATGGCGCCGAACTCGTGAAGATGGTGCCGATCTCACGAAGATGGCGCCGGCCTCACCAAAATGGCGGCGACGTCACCAAAATGGCGCCCATCTCACAAAAATAGCGCCGACCTCACGAAGATGGCCCCAACCTCACGAAGATGGCGCAGACCTCACGAATATGGCGCTGACTTCACGAAGATGGCGCCGACCTAACGAAGATGGCGCCGACCTCACCAAAATGGCGCCGACCTCACCAAAACGGCGCTGACCTCATGGAAATACCGCTGACCTCACGAAGATGGCGCCGACCTCACGAATATGGCGCCGACGTCACGAATATGGCGCAGACCTCATGAAGATGGCGCCAAACTCACGAATATGGTGCCGACGTTACGAAGATGGTGCGGACCTCACAAAAATCGCACCGACCTCACGGAAATAGTGCCGACCTCACGAAGATGGCACCGACCTCACAAAGATGGCGCCGACCTTGCCAAAATGGCGTCGACCTTACGAAGATGGCGCCGACCTCACGAAGATAGTGCTGACCTCATGAAGATGGTTCTGACCTCCAGAAGATGGTGCTGACCTCACCAAAAGGGAGGCGAACACACCAAAATGGTGCAATCCTCACGAAACTAGGGCCGACCTTACGAAAATGGCGCCGAACTCACGAAGATGGCGCCGAACTCACGAAGATGGCACTGAACTCACAAAGATGGCGCCTAACTCACAAAAATAGCACCAACCTCACAAAGATTGCACCGACCTCACGAAAATAGCGCTGACCTCACGAAGATGGTGCATACCTCCAGAAGATGGCGCCGACCTCATGAAGATGGCGCCGACCCCATCTAAAGAGCGCCTACCTGACGAAAATAGTGCCCACCTCACCAAAATGGTGGCGATTTCACCAAAATGGCACTGATGTCACGAAATAGCGCTGACATCACGAAGATGGCGCCGAGCGCACCAAGATGGCGCTGACCTCACGAAGATGGTGCCGACCTCACGAAGATTGTGCTGACCTCACCAAAATGGCGCCGACCTCACGATGATGGCGACAACCTCACCGAAATGGCGGTGATCTCACAAAAATAGCGCTGACCTCAAGAAGATGGCGCCGACCTCACCAAAATGGCGCCGACGTCACGAAAATAGCGCCGACCTCACAAAGATGGCGCCGACCTCAAGAAGATGGTGCCGACCTCACCAAAATGTCGCCGACGTGACGAAAATAGCGCCGACCTCACGAAGATGGCACCGACCTCACGAAAACAGCACTGACCTCATGAAGATGGTTCCGACTTCCAGAAGATGGCGATGACCTCACGAAGATGGTGCCGACCTCACGAAGATGGCGCCGACGTCACGAAGATGACGCCGACCTCACCAAATGGCGCCGACCTTACGAAAATAGTGCTGATCTCATGAAGATGGCACCGACCTCAAGAAGATGGTGCCGACCTCACCAAAATCACGCCGACCTCACGAAGATGGCACCGAACTCACAGAGATGGCGCCGACCTCACCAAGATGGCGGCGACTTCACAAAAATGGCGCCAAACTCGTGAAGATGGTGCCGATCTCACGAAGATGGCGCCGGCCTCACCAAAATGGCGGCGACGTCACCAAAATGGCGCCGATCTCACAAAAATAGCGCCGACCTCACGAAAATGGCCCCAACCTCACGAAGATGGCGCAGACCTCACGAATATGGCGCCGACTTCACGAAGATGGCGCCGACCTAACGAAGATGGCGCCGACCTCACCAAAATGGCGCCGACCTCACCAAAATAGCGCCGAACTCATCAAGATGGCCCCGACCTCACGAAGACGGCGCCTAACTCGCAAAAATAGCACCGACCTCACAAAGATGGCGCCGACCTCACGAAGATGGCGCCGACCGCACCAATATGGCGCCGTCCTCACCAAAATGGAGGCGAACACACCAAAATGGTGCAATCCTCACGAAACTAGGGCCGACCTCACGAAAATGGCGCCGAATTAACGAAGATGGCGCCGAACTCACAAAGATGGCGCCTAACTTACAAAAATAGCACCAACCTCACAAAGATGGCGCTGACCTCACGAAAATGGTGCCGACCTCACCAAAATGGTGCTGACCTCACCAAAATTGTGCCGAGCTCACCAAAACGGCGCTGACCTCATGGAAATAGCGCTGACCTCACGAAGATGTTGACGACCTCAGGAAGATGGCGCTGACCTCACCAAAATGGTGCTGACCTCACGAAGATGGCGACAACCTCACCAAAATGGCGCCGACCTCACCAAAACGGCGCTGACCTCATGGAAATACCGCTGACCTCACGAATATGGTGCCGACGTTACGAAGATGGCGTGGACCTCACAAAAATCGCACCAACCTCACGAAAATAGTGCCGACCTCACGAAGATGGTGCTGACCTCACCAAAATGGCGCCGACCTCACCAAAACGGCGCTGACCTCATGGAAATACCGCTGACCTCACGAATATGGTGCCGACGTTACGAAGATGGCGTGGACCTCACAAAAATCGCACCAACCTCACGAAAATAGTGCCGACCTCACGAAGATGGTGCTGACCTCACCAAAATGGCGCCGACCTCACGAAAA
>NW_026539693.1:0-3991 GCF_027791375.1 Indicator indicator | reverse complement strand
TCCAACCCTCCTGCTAGAGTAGGATCATCTAGTCCAACCCTCCTGCTAGAGTAGGATCATCTAGTCCAACCCTCCTGCTAGAGTAGGATCATCTAGTCCAACCCTCCTGCTAGAGTAGGATCATCTAGTCCAACCCTCCTGCTAGAGTAGGATCATCTAGTCCAACCCTCCTGCTAGAGTAGGATCATCTAGTCCAACCCTCCTGCTAGAGTAGGATCATCTAGTCCAACCCTCCTGCTAGAGTAGGATCATCTAGTCCAACCCTCCTGCTAGAGTAGGATCATCTAGTCCAACCTCCTGCTAGAGTAGGATCATCTAGTCCAACCCTCCTGCTAGAGTAGGATCATCTAGTCCAACCCTCCTGCTAGAGTAGGATCATCTAGTCCAACCCTCCTGCTAGAGTAGGATCATCTAGTCCAACCCTCCTGCTAGAGTAGGATCATCTAGTCCAACCCTCCTGCTAGAGTAGGATCATCTAGTCCAACCCTCCTGCTAGAGTAGGATCATCTAGTCCAACCCTCCTGCTAGAGTAGGATCATCTAGTCCAACCCTCCTGCTAGAGTAGGATCATCTAGTCCAACCCTCCTGCTAGAGTAGGATCATCTAGTCCAACCCTCCTGCTAGAGTAGGATCATCTAGTCCAACCCTCCTGCTAGAGTAGGATCATCTAGTCCAACCCTCCTGCTAGAGTAGGATCATCTAGTCCAACCTCCTGCTAGAGTAGGATCATCTAGTCCAACCCTCCTGCTAGAGTAGGATCATCTAGTCCAACCCTCCTGCTAGAGTAGGATCATCTAGTCCAACCCCCTGCTAGAGTAGGATCATCTAGTCCAACCTCCTGCTAGAGTAGGATCATCTAGTCCAACCCTCCTGCTAGAGTAGGATCATCTAGTCCAACCTCCTGCTAGAGTAGGATCATCTAGTCCAACCCTCCTGCTAGAGTAGGATCATCTAGTCCAACCCTCCTGCTAGAGTAGGATCATCTAGTCCAACCTCCTGCTAGAGTAGGATCATCTAGTCCAACCCCCTGCTAGAGTAGGATCATCTAGTCCAACCCTCCTGCTAGAGTAGGATCATCTAGTCCAACCCCCTGCTAGAGTAGGATCATCTAGTCCAACCCTCCTGCTAGAGTAGGATCATCTAGTCCAACCTCCTGCTAGAGTAGGATCATCTAGTCCAACCCTCCTGCTAGAGTAGGATCATCTAGTCCAACCTCCTGCTAGAGTAGGATCATCTAGTCCAACCCTCCTGCTAGAGTAGGATCATCTAGTCCAACCCTCCTGCTAGAGTAGGATCATCTAGTCCAACCCCCTGCTAGAGTAGGATCATCTAGTCCAACCCTCCTGCTAGAGTAGGATCATCTAGTCCAACCTCCTGCTAGAGTAGGATCATCTAGTCCAACCCCCTGCTAGAGTAGGATCATCTAGTCCAACCTCCTGCTAGAGTAGGATCATCTAGTCCAACCCTCCTGCTAGAGTAGGATCATCTAGTCCAACCCCCTGCTAGAGTAGGATCATCTAGTCCAACCCTCCTGCTAGAGTAGGATCATCTAGTCCAACCCTCCTGCTAGAGTAGGATCATCTAGTCCAACCCTCCTGCTAGAGTAGGATCATCTAGTCCAACCCTCCTGCTAGAGTAGGATCATCTAGTCCAACCCTCCTGCTAGAGTAGGATCATCTAGTCCAACCCTCCTGCTAGAGTAGGATCATCTAGTCCAACCCTCCTGCTAGAGTAGGATCATCTAGTCCAACCCTCCTGCTAGAGTAGGATCATCTAGTCCAACCCTCCTGCTAGAGTAGGATCATCTAGTCCAACCCTCCTGCTAGAGTAGGATCATCTAGTCCAACCCTCCTGCTAGAGTAGGATCATCTAGTCCAACCCTCCTGCTAGAGTAGGATCATCTAGTCCAACCTCCTGCTAGAGTAGGATCATCTAGTCCAACCCTCCTGCTAGAGTAGGATCATCTAGTCCAACCCTCCTGCTAGAGTAGGATCATCTAGTCCAACCCCCTGCTAGAGTAGGATCATCTAGTCCAACCCCCTGCTAGAGTAGGATCATCTAGTCCAACCCTCCTGCTAGAGTAGGATCATCTAGTCCAACCTCCTGCTAGAGTAGGATCATCTAGTCCAACCCCCTGCTAGAGTAGGATCATCTAGTCCAACCCTCCTGCTAGAGTAGGATCATCTAGTCCAACCCTCCTGCTAGAGTAGGATCATCTAGTCCAACCCCCTGCTAGAGTAGGATCATCTAGTCCAACCCTCCTGCTAGAGTAGGATCATCTAGTCCAACCCTCCTGCTAGAGTAGGATCATCTAGTCCAACCCCCTGCTAGAGTAGGATCATCTAGTCCAACCCTCCTGCTAGAGTAGGATCATCTAGTCCAACCCCCTGCTAGAGTAGGATCATCTAGTCCAACCCTCCTGCTAGAGTAGGATCATCTAGTCCAACCCTCCTGCTAGAGTAGGATCATCTAGTCCAACCCCCTGCTAGAGTAGGATCATCTAGTCCAACCCTCCTGCTAGAGTAGGATCATCTAGTCCAACCCTCCTGCTAGAGTAGGATCATCTAGTCCAACCCCCCTGCTAGAGTAGGATCATCTAGTCCAATCCCCTGCTAGAGTAGGATCATCTAGTCCAACCCCCTGCTAGAGTAGGATCATCTAGTCCAACCCTCCTGCTAGAGTAGGATCATCTAGTCCAACCCTCCTGCTAGAGTAGGATCATCTAGTCCAACCTCCTGCTAGAGTAGGATCATCTAGTCCAACCCTCCTGCTAGAGTAGGATCATCTAGTCCAACCTCCTGCTAGAGTAGGATCATCTAGTCCAACCCTCCTGCTAGAGTAGGATCATCTAGTCCAACCCTCCTGCTAGAGTAGGATCATCTAGTCCAACCTCCTGCTAGAGTAGGATCATCTAGTCCAACCCCCTGCTAGAGTAGGATCATCTAGTCCAACCCCCTGCTAGAGTAGGATCATCTAGTCCAACCCTCCTGCTAGAGTAGGATCATCTAGTCCAACCCTCCTGCTAGAGTAGGATCATCTAGTCCAACCCTCCTGCTAGAGTAGGATCATCTAGTCCAACCCTCCTGCTAGAGTAGGATCATCTAGTCCAACCCTCCTGCTAGAGTAGGATCATCTAGTCCAACCCCCTGCTAGAGTAGGATCATCTAGTCCAACCCTCCTGCTAGAGTAGGATCATCTAGTCCAACCCTCCTGCTAGAGTAGGATCATCTAGTCCAACCCTCCTGCTAGAGTAGGATCATCTAGTCCAACCCTCCTGCTAGAGTAGGATCATCTAGTCCAACCCTCCTGCTAGAGTAGGATCATCTAGTCCAACCCCCTGCTAGAGTAGGATCATCTAGTCCAACCCTCCTGCTAGAGTAGGATCATCTAGTCCAACCCTCCTGCTAGAGTAGGATCATCTAGTCCAACCCCCTGCTAGAGTAGGATCATCTAGTCCAACCCTCCTGCTAGAGTAGGATCATCTAGTCCAACCCTCCTGCTAGAGTAGGATCATCTAGTCCAACCCCCTGCTAGAGTAGGATCATCTAGTCCAACCCTCCTGCTAGAGTAGGATCATCTAGTCCAACCCTCCTGCTAGAGTAGGATCATCTAGTCCAACCCCCTGCTAGAGTAGGATCATCTAGTCCAACCTCCTGCTAGAGTAGGATCATCTAGTCCAACCCTCCTGCTAGAGTAGGATCATCTAGTCCAACCCCCTGCTAGAGTAGGATCATCTAGTCCAACCCTCCTGCTAGAGTAGGATCATCTAGTCCAACCCTCCTGCTAGAGTAGGATCATCTACTCCAACCTCCTGCTAGAGTAGGATCATCTAGTCCAACCCTCCTGCTAGAGTAGGATCATCTAGTCCAACCCCCTGCTAGAGTAGGATCATCTAGTCCAACCCTCCTGCTAGAGTAGGATCATCTAGTCCAACCCTCCTGCTAGAGTAGGATCATCTAGTCCAACCCTCCTGCTAGAGTAGGATCATCTA
>NW_026539692.1:0-4000 GCF_027791375.1 Indicator indicator | reverse complement strand
TCCATAGAGAGTTATTGCGAGGACCACTATTTGGATTCTTGGAAGCTTTAGATCTATTGCTCGTACTGTACTCTCGAGATTAGCGCTTTGTTGTTATGCTTTCACCATATACTTGCTTTCTGCTTGCAAAAGCTCTGTGACTCTTTGTAATCCAGCAACCCTTTTCCTTGCCAAATGCTGCTTATTACCTTTTAAATCTGGAAGTTTACTCTCTCTTGCACCTGGGACCTTGCTCTCCACTACTTCCCCAAGACTGCACAGGCCATCACAAGCTCATCAGAATACCCTTTATGTCACCAAACCTGCAGCTTTGTTTATTGAGACTCAGCCATTTGAGAGACCTAGATAGACTGAAGAAGTGGGTTGAGAATTTCATGAGGTTCAACAAGGCAAAGTGCAAGGTCCTGCACCTAGGTCAGGGCAATCCTAGATATAAATGCAGGCTGGGGGATGATAAGACTGAGAGCAGCCCTGCAGAACAGGACTTGGGGGTAGTGGTGGATGAGAAGCTAGACATGAGCCAACAATGTGCACTTGCAGCCCAGAAGGCCAATGGGATCCTGCATTGCATCAAAAGAAGCGTGGTGAGCAGATCGAGAGAGGTGATTCTGATGCTTTGCTCTGGTGAGACCACACCTGAAGTACTATGTCCAGCTACGGGACCCCCAACACAAGAGAGACATGGACCTGCTGGAGTGGGTCCAGAGGAGGCCATGAAGATGATCAGAGGCTAGAGCACCCCTCCTATGGGGCCAGGCTGAAAGAGTTGGGGCTGTTCAGCCTGGAGAAGAAAAGGGAGGAGAAGAGAGACCTTAGAGCTGCATTTCAATATCTGAAAGGGACCTACAGGAAGGCTGGGGAAGGACTGTTTAGAAGGGCTTGTAGCGATAGGATGAGGGGCAATGGCTTGAAACTGGAGCATGGTAGGTTTAGGTTGGACATTAGGAGGAAGTTTTTTACAATGAGAATGAATTTTTCTTGCTCGAATACTGGGTTTTACTTCTACTTGTAAGTCTGGGTTTACTTTTTTCTAGTTCCAAAACATAATGAATGAAATGCTGGTTTGCCTCCTCATCTCAAGGTTACAGAGTTCTTCTGACATGTTTAACACACACTAATGGTCTATATGTCAATGTGCTCCCCTCTCTGCTCCAACCTGACTTGTATTTCACATAACTCTGCTCAAGTGATAACCACCAGTGGTGGTCATAATGGATGTGTCTGGTGGTGTGGATTTGGAAGAAACAACACAATAGCTAAGGGCTAATTTGAGCAATATACTCACCTAACCACAATGCTGGTTGTTGTCTGACTCAAGCCAAATTTGGAAGAAACTAACCACTGACATAAACCAATGACCAAGTCTAGAACTAAGTCTGGATCCACCCACACCTAAATTTCCCTCTGAAAAGGAGCCTAGAATGCAAGGGGGTCCTTTTTAAACCTCATTACTGAATGGGAGGTCCTCACTGACAGTTTTGCCTGACCCTGCCCTCTATGCAGTAAATAACTGAATGTACCTTACCATTGAAATCCTGTTAAAACTCTGTCACATTTACTGTCAAAGTTTGTTAAATCACTGCTTTATATCAATAAACATATTGCTACTTCTCTCTTATGAGTGAAGTGTGTCACTCCATCTGCAAGTCCACAATAAAATCAAGGAGAGTAAAATGGTTTTAGAACTTCACTGAATGAATAGTTGAAGAAGAAAACCATCTGTGTGCAGTATTTTTAAGACATAGCAATGAATTACAAATAGCATGAATTCCGTCTTCAACTATATGAGAAAATAAGGAATTAAAGATTAAAATGTTACATGAAATCCTAAGTAATTTGATGTTCATTCTGTAGCAGGATGACTACTCTATACCCTGAAAAAGTAGACTTCATCTTAACTACAGTGTACTTCCTGATGCCTTGTTCCTGAATGGTCCCTCATACAGGGACATGAGTTACCAAATACATTTTTCTGGCAATTTTTTCTTTCATCCCTTTCATGATTATTCAAGGCTCATTGTATCTCCTGTGACCACAGTAGATTCTTCCATATAATCAAATAATCAAAATAATCAAAACACACACCATATATCAATACTGGTGTCTTTCCATTCATGACAAAAAAAGTCTGCAATATTGTTTGTTAAATATCTCTACAAAGGGTTTATGTGGTTTGTCCTGCCAAAAACATTGAGCACTATTATTTTACACTATATGAAATTTGTAGTAAACAACATAAAACACTTAGCGTTGCTTGCATTGTACATTTTAATATTGCAAAGATTGCCTGAAAGTAATGTTCAATATGTTTTAAAACACCCCACGAACCAAAATGCAGTTTCACAGTCTGTGTTACTATTTTTAATAAAGTATTTAAATAAAGCATTACTACTTTTAAAGACTATACTCCATAAGAAATCTCTCTGCAGCTTTTTTTATATACTGCTTACTCAGAGTACCTACTTTGACTAGTCTTTAAATGTAAAAATATGTACTCAGTCAGCTGACATCTGGTGGATTTTCAGATAGAGGCATTAGCATTTCTACCAACCTTATACTGAAGTCTGTGCCGCCTCCCTTTTAAGTGCATCTCCTTGGCATTAGGATCATTAAAACTGCATTCACAAAGTTTACAGTGAAAGCGGATGACCTTTCCTTCATCATTTCTTACCTGGAAAATAAAGTTCTAATGCATTAACTTTTGGTTGCTTGCTTTTTAAAAAAGAAAAACAAAGCAGATGCAAAAATTAATCTAATTCAGTGACAATGGATAATATCTATGCATCTCAAAACTTGCTAAAAAGTTCACACAGTAACTGAAAGAAGGCAAAATAGAACTTTCAATTCTGACATGCACCACTTTTTGGTAATGCCCCACTGAGCCCAAAGGAAATGTGCATAACACAAAAATGTAAAAATATGCACAAGCCTTTGCAGGTTTAATGTCTTGTCATTCTTATCTTCAAGAGGACCCAGGGAATTACAGCCCAGGCAACCTCACCTTGATCCCTGGTAAGGTGATGAAGCAGCTAATCCTGGAAACCAAGTCCAGGCACATTGAAGACAAGAAAATCATCATCAGTAGTCAGCATATCTTCACAAGTTGTGCTTGATGAACTTGATAAACTTCTGCAATGAAATGACTGGTCTGATAGATGAGGGGAGAGCAGTTGATATTGTCTAACTGGACTTCAGTAAGCACTTTGATGTGGTCTCACCATAATATCCTCAAATACAAGATGTTGATGTATGAGCTGGACAAGCATACAGTGAGGTGGATTAAAAGCTGGATGAATGACAAGGCCCAGAGGGTGGTGATCAGTAGAATGAAACTTTGTTGGATACTAATAATTAACTATGTACCTCAGGGGTCAATACTAAGTCCAGTCCTGTTTAACATCTGGATGATGGGGCAGAGTGTACCCTCAAGCAAGTTTACTGATGACACAAAACTGGGAGCAGTGACTGATGTGCCAGAGGGCTGATGAGAACCTTGTGAAGTTCAGTGGAGGGAAATGCAAATTCCTGTACCTGGAGAGCAGCAACCCCATGCACCAATATATGCTGGGGGCCACCCAGCTGGAAAGCTGCTTGGCAGAAAAGGACCTGGGGGAGGGGTCCTGGTTGAACATGAGCTAACAATGTGCTCTTGCAGCTATCAAGGGTTAGGGCTAGGCCACTAAACAAGTGACAGATTTATTGGTGCCCAATATGGGGCTCAACTGGAGCTCTGATAAACTGCCTGAATAGTTCAAATTCCAGTTCATTCAAGCTGAGAGAATATCAGATCTTTTTCTCCAAGTCTTTAAGGGTTGGAAATGAAAACAGACCGCTTACATTATGATGTTACTGAGAGCAATCATAAAATTATATTGTCAATTTTTAGAGTTTGTTTTAGAGTTAAGTGTCCTAGTATCACCTTACTTTAGCATATTTATGCTATTACATTATTGTTTACTTGTTCTTAGTGTGTATTTGAAAGCATTCCCTTCTATGTGCT
>NW_026539691.1:0-4000 GCF_027791375.1 Indicator indicator | reverse complement strand
GCACAACCAAGATCCCTTTGCTTCCCCTGAGGGGACCTCCCAAGCGGCCACCCCCTCCAGAACCCCCTGGCAGAAGGTAAAGAGTTAAAAAAGCAGAGAGGCTGTTAACTTAGCTCACCAAGGTCAGTGTGTCATCTTCAGCCAGAAGAGAAGAAGCAGCAGCAGCCAGACAGCCCAGCAAGGAAGCGAACTCCCCACTCCGACTGTCCCTACTTTGTTTTGAGTAGTGGTTCTTAAACATTTCTATCTATCCAATGGAAGCGTTTAGAACAATCATTATTTTGCTTTCTTACACCCAACAGTGACTTATTTACACTCTTTCACCTTCTCTGCTTGAACTTTGTGAAGAAAAATCGAAAAGACAGTTTCAAACCATCACACTGCTCTATTTTACAAAGTAGCATGTCAGACAGAATCCACATCCAACAGGAGTTCCTTCAGAGCCAGGGAGGAGGTGTTATTCTGTTTTGCTAACCAACACCCCAATTTACTCAGGCTTGCTAAAGTATGTGCTGTTCCAATTCCAGTAAGTATACTTGCTACGATGCGCTTCTCTACCCTCCAAAGCTCTACCCGGTCATCACAATCCGCCTTAAAGGCGTGAATGTTACACTTTTGCCTTCTCCTAAGGTGATCAATGATCATAGAAGCGTTTGGTGTCAGCATGGTGAAACGACTGAGACTGCAAGGTCCTCCCCTGATTTGTGAGGGCAGGGCTGGCCAGGCCCTATCTCCACAAATAAGGAAAACACCTGCAGGCAGACAACGAGGATGAGAATGCCTCTTCAGTTCTATGAGTTCAGTCCCATTGCACCACGTGGTATAATTTCTGTACCCCCTCCCTGCTGGAGTAACGTCCTGGATATTTGTGGCTCTGTAAAGTTAAACATAACACAATAATCCATTTCTACTGATCCTAACATGCTAATCTCTTGAGACTCTAATTCAGATAAAGGAAGATACTGAGTCCAGTTGTTCCAACCCTTGGCCATATATTCTAATGTCAAACTTGTCTTTTCGAATCCTTCCCACCCAAAACCATGAAAACTTTTAAGTCCCCCATGTGTCTTATTGAAGTGTATCAAGAAGCACATGTAAAATGATCTTTTCAAGTTCAGTGGCTCAATTTTCTCAGTGATGTCCTTCCACCCATTCACCGGTATGCCCACCAGGCAGGTGCTGAAGGCATTGGCGGGTGGTGATACGGAGAGCACAGCGTGTCTTGTCCTGTGGCCTTGGCAAGCGTGACCCACACATTTTGCTGTGGCTGCTTCAGGATCTGCAAGGCCGTTGCCGCGGTCAGCGTCCAGAGGGTGATGAGAGCACCGGTCGGACACATCTTGCTGGGACCCAGTGTGGCCTAGAACCTGTTGAGACACAAGCATATTCTCTACCCCAGGTTATTAATTCACAGGGATCAGACCATTGACCTGTTTCTAGATCCCGAACTTTGACACCTGATGGCACTACACTGGTGGTGGTCAAAAGAATTGAAATGACATATCAATGGGGCTTCCTGAGAATCATCAGAGAGCTGCAAAAAATTTAAACATACATAGCTTTGTTTAACTGGACCTCTGGAGAATCCCCCATCATTCCCTCTCTTTGTTTTTGCAAAAGCCGTTTCAGTGTGCCATGCACGCATTCAACAATGGCTTGATGTGCTGGGGCACACCCATCCTGGATGGGGCTGAGAAGAACCCAGCCCCAGGTGGACAACAGAAATTTAATCTGGGGAGGGCTTGGCCCCTCCCCTGGTGGGAGAAGGTGGTCCCCTGACTCAGAGGTGGTCTATTCCACTTCCCCTTCCTGTCCAGCAAACCTATAAAAAGGGCGGATATCTTGCTGCCCTTCCCTTTTTTTCCTGCCTCGTCTGCTCGATAGGACTTCCTGCTGCTGTTGCTGTCACTGTCTCCTGCAACGGACCACGTAGCTGGGGCCCTTTCTCTCTCTCAACTGAATCCACTGACATCCAGGGGAACACAAGGCCATTCAGGCTTGGTTTTGTATATTTTTTTTTCCCACTTACCCTCATCCCTCACCTCTGTGAACCCCTCCCTGTTACTGATATATATATATATATATGTAAAAAAAAATTATTTTTATTCCTTTCCCTTTTGTAAAAAAAAAAAAAAAGACAAAAAATTTACTCCTCCTACTTCCAAACCGACTTCAGAATATTTTCTTTCACGATTTTTTTTTTCTTCTTTTCCCCTAACCCTTTTTTTTTTCCTTTCTTCTCTCTCTCCACCCTGCCGAGAAAAAAAAGGGAGAGGGGCAGGGGGAGGAATTTATATCTATTATCATTTGAGCTCCTAAACTCACAGCTCAAACTACCACAATATTTCTTTTTGGTGCCCAACGTGGGGCTTGGGAAAAATTTTTTTTTTTTGCTTGAAAATAACACCTGATTGGGAAAGAAGGGTTTGGAAGTAGAGATAGTAATTTTACAGATTCTTATGGTTCAAGTTTTTGGATGGTCTGTTGGCTGGATCTTTTGGACACATGTGTATAAACTACTGACTTACCATGTGCTTTGGTTAATTATAGAGACGCTGCTTGACTGGATAAAAACTCTGCCAATGCAGTTTTGCATGTACCTTTTGAATTCCATCAATCTTACTGGCGGTGGGCACTTCTCAAACTTTTCTGACAAAAAGAATTTCTCTGAAACCTATTATGAAACTAAACGTGTGGATAAAAATATTGCTGAAGGAGAATGGGACTATGTAAAAACAGCCCATCGATAAATGATCACACTGATAACAGAATAGATAAGATGCCTAAGGATCCAAAGCAGCTTTGTTTTGCTTTCTAATCTGAGCAGAAATAAATCATACAAGTAATAGCCGTGCGTTGGAGCGCCAAATAATGAATTGTAACAGTGTGAGAGCTGAAATAACCATCCCACAGAGACAATAACCACGCAAGCTCAGTCTGGAAGCAAATGAAAGCTGTATTTACAGGCAAAACTACAATCTATGATGAAATGCAATGAATATGTACAAATATACACTATTCACAACATTTACAAATATGTACAATCAACAGAAAAGCACAACCAAGCCCCCTTTCCTTCCCCCAAGGGGCCTTCCCCAAGGGGCCTCCCCCACCCCGAGCCAGAAAAAATCCCCCCAGACCTCCCTGGCAGAAGGCAGAGAGTCAAGTAGCAGAGAGGCTGTTAGACTTAGTTTGTCAAGGTCAGTGTGTTATCTTCAGCCAGAGAAGAAGAAGCAGGCAGGCAGAAGCTGAGCAAGCTGAGACTGCCCAACTCCCCAACCTTTTTTTGAGCAGAGATTCTTAAACATTTCTATCTCTGCAACGGAAGTGTTTAGAATAATCATTATTTTGCTTTCTTACACCCAATAGTGATTTGTTTATATTCTTTCACTTTCTCTGCTTTTTAATTTTTCTTGTGAAGAAAAATTAAAAAGACAATCTTAATACCATGACAATCCACCCCTTCTAAACAGTTCCATTGGCTGCTACTACTTTCTGTCTAATCTAAAACAATATCTACAACGAGTGAATAAAGTTCATAGTCCATTCCGGCTATCTCAGATGTAGATGATTCAAAAGTTCGAATCACAGGAAAAACAGAAAACAGTTTTTTTCCTCTTAGGAAATCCATCACAGACATTCCAGAGGGTCTTATCACCATCCCCTATCTGGGCAGCTGTTTTCTGGGTGAGGAGGAAGGGTTGTTTTATCTTTGTTGATTCACATCATGAAAGACAAGATTTAGACTCTTACAACCCCCAAGTCCTTTTCCACAGGGCTGTTTACTATCACCTCCACCCCCAGTCTGTATTGATAGCGAGGATTGTTCCAGACATCGAGAGCCCTAGTCCACAGGGCACTTTTAAGTATTTCTCTGATTAGGACAAAGTTATCCCTTCTAATCTAAAACAATCTCTACAACAAGTTAATAAAGATCATAGTCTGTAGAGAAATGGCTAGAAGATAAAAGGCCATGAGCTGCACAATCCAAGATAACTAA
>NW_026539690.1:0-4000 GCF_027791375.1 Indicator indicator | reverse complement strand
TGTTCCAATAAAAATTTTCAGTGTGAGATAGAAATAATTTCTTTTGTCAGATTCCTGTATGCCTCATGAGCTCTAGTACCAAACAAAAGAGGATAGAAGATTATCCTAGGAGAGGAACTACCCTTTGGGTAGATTTTGGGTACCCTTTGTGAGACCACTGCCTAACCTTGTGTGTGGCTGCAGACTTCTACAAAAGTAAACTGTTGTCCATTTTCATCTTGCTCTGAGCTTTACTGATGTTTCCTTGTGTTCAGTCCTGTAGTTGTCAGCATTTGGGTGGGTCAGTTCAGGATAAGGATCCCCCTGAAAACTAACCAACAAAAAAAGGAGTAGCAGCTTTCCATGGGATCGATAGACTTACCTGGTTCAGCACAGCTGTAATGCCACTGCAACAGATGGAGGTGGGATTGTGTAGAGCTCTGAGGAGAGATTTGGTGGTACCTCAGATAAGTTCCCATTCCTGTGCTGACTTAAATGACATATGAAACAACATCCTGTCAGTGACTTGTATTCCTCTTTAGTTCAGGAATAAAGAAACTTAGCATTATAAATCAGAGTGCTGCATCAGTTTTGCAGTCAGAAGATTTCAGTCTGTAGGGGTTATCTTGTGACTTATCTAGCATAAGTGTTTATTCCTGTTCAGTTTTTAAGAGAGTGAGAAGTTGCAGTTTTTCCTGTCTGTCTAGATTCATACAATGCAAGTGTATATGCACATCGGTAACCCTAGCCCATTGGCTTCAATCAGACAGCTTAAATGCAGAAAGATGAGGGGTTTTACATGACCAGGTAGTTTCCCATTGGAAATATGTGCTATGTTTGTATTTTTGTCAGCTTTTTTGTTACGTTATTGTTTGTTAGTCTTCAGTGGGTATTTCTATGTTTACACACCAGCTATCGAGCTCTTATGGTGTGGCTCATAGTTAAAATGTGCATTTACTATGAGATGGAGGACATTGAAATAGTATGTCCCTTGTAACAATTCTTTAACTTTTTAGTTCTAAATTTGTCAAGGCGTTATCTAGATTCTAATTAGTATTTTTGCTTGTTTAAAAGGACTATACTGTTGTTGTATGTTATGAATTCCTTTGTACAACTTCTGTAATTTGTTACAAATCAAAACGTAGGGGTCTTTCCAGTAGCATGTTTACTCAATTACAAAATTATTAAACTAGTCATTTATTAGATGCATTCAGAAAGAAAAGAACCCCCTAAAACTAAAGAAAAAGAATTGTTTTACACAAGTTGGATGGAAAAGAGATTTTATTTCAAAGAAATGTAACAATAAAAGGAACTTGTATATATTGATACATTTCAACTAATCTAGTTCATGCCTCAGTTGATCAACTCTTTACCGTAAATATCATGAGGATGGGAGAATATATGTACATGCATATAGCCTCTTCCAAGCCCTCTCCTTCTAAGCTTACTGTCTCCTGATTTCTGGAGGTTTTGAATGAGATGAAGTAATTTTGAAGAATTAGTGAGAATAGTTATTTTACAGTAATAAAAATAATTTGGAAGGGAAAGTGATTTATAATAGCATGAAGTTAATTCCTATATTAAGTCTGACAAAGGTCATCAGGATTGTCTTCAGGTCTGAAGTGTCTGTAAATGTAAATTTAATTTCTTTAAAGCATATATCAGTGTATACCCTATCTGTAAATATTTTTTTAAAATCTATGATAGTATAATGGAAGAAAATTCTTTGACTCTGCTAATGATTTTTATTACTCCAGATATATACTTAAGGAAAAATTTGCTGTTTTTTCTTTTTTGACTTTTTAGGATTCCTATTCTTATGTTCGCTCTACTGCCCCAGCTGTAGCTTATGACAGCAAACAATACTATCAACAACCAACAGCAACTGCTGCAGCTGTGGCTGCTTCTGCCCAGCCTCAACCTTCAGTAGCTGAATCATACTACCAGACAGGTGGGTGGCATGATTCAAACTCTTGTCATTATACACAATCTGTGTACTACTTCAATATCATTTTTTAAAAATATGTCTTTGAATAGTTTACATTATCCAGATATTTTTTTTTTTAGCTTAGACATGTAATGTCAATGTGTAGAAAAATTTGCTGCACCTAGAACCTTAAACCTTATTGTGTCATTGCCATAAGTAACTGTCTGAGGTTTGGATTGTTACTGAAGACACTCAAAACATACTTATAGGCAAACTTTTTTTCTGAAGTAGATTCAAAAAGTCAGTGGTGGGTTCATATAACTTGGATTGGAAGACTTTTTAAAAATTCTTTAATTACTTTATGTAGTTCTTTTAATGGTATCATGAATGCTATACAGCATAAATTTAATTTACTATTTTACTATAATTAGTAAGAATAGAAAAGTTTAGATATACTTTAGCTTAATGTATTCTAGTAAAACCATTGAACAAGAAGGTTGTTTAAAAACATGGCAGCACAGTTAAATAAATCTGAGGCTTACTAGTGTGAGCTGTGACATGATTAAACAGTTATGTGATATATATGGTTGGTGATGCATAACCGTTACTGGAAAAAAACAACACCAAAACACCCACCCAAAACAAACAAAAAAGCAAAAGAAAACAGCCAAACTAAAAGAAAACCAAACCCCACTTTTGTTATGTGTTTATTCCCCAGCATATAATTAAGTATCACTTAATATGGTTTGTGTTTCTGTCAACTAAAGCATGTCAATGTTTGTATGCTTGTATTTTCTATCCTAATTAGCTCCAAAAGCAGGATATAGCCAAGGGGCAACTCAGTATACCCAAGCCCAACAAACACGACAAGTGACAGCTATAAAACCTGCAACTCCAAGTCCAGCAACAACTACATTTTCTATATATCCTGTATCCTCTACTGTGCAGCCAGTAGCAGCTGCAGGTACTGTTGTTCCATCCTATACTCAAAGTGCGACATACAGTACAACAGCAGTTACTTACTCTGGTAAGAATTTTGCATATTATGTTGCTGGGGTCTCTGCAATTGTTACAGGAGAGAATTTAAGTACTCAGAATTTTAGTATTTTGTGTTCAGTGACATCATAATCTACTGAAAAGTATCAACCAGTTAAATCATCATAATGGCAAAATATTTTGATGTATCTTTAAAAGAGGTTTGATGCTTGTATGTGCTCATTTTATTACATGTGATAATATACTCCCATGTAACATGGTGTGTCAGCAAGGGTGTGGCATGGGAGGGGGAGAGAGGGAGGAAGGTGGTGGCAGTGACAGTGGCAGCAAGTGGGAGGAAGAGAGAGAGACTAAGCGAATGATCTGGAACAGGCCCAACAGACAGATAGGATTCCCTGTCCTCTCTCTGCCTGGCTGAGCACGATGACTTAAGGGATGGAGGGCAATGGTGACAAGTTCCTGCTCGGTGCAGCAGGTGTGGCCCCTCTGTGACTACCCCACCTTTCCAGGTGCCCTTGCATAATAGGTGGACCTGAACAATAAGGAGAATCATGGTTAATTTAGCTTGGAGGTGTTGCTGAGCTTAAGTTGGTCTATGCTCTGTGTCAAAACTGCTTCCATAAAGAAAAAAAGATGAGTCATTGCCATAGGAGACTCCCTTCTGAAGGGAACAGAAGGCCCAATATGCTGACTTGACCCACATCTTAGGGAGGTCTACTGCCTTCCTGGAGATTAAAGGTGTGAAGAGAAAGCTTCTTACCCTGATATCTGTTATTGATTTTACAGGTAGGCAGTGATGATATTGCAAAAAGAAGTCCAAGGGCAATCAAGAGAGACTTCAAGGCCTGGGGATGACTGGTTAAGGAATTAGGAACACAAGTAGTGTCCTCCTCTATCCTTCCAGTTTCAGGGAATAATGAAGGAATAAATAGGAAGAGCCAGCAGATCAATATCTGGCTCTGAGCCTGGTATCACTGACAGAACTTTAGGGCAGGTTGTAGATGCCTCCTCCCTGGGGGTGTTCAAGGCCAGGTTGGATGAGGCCTTGAGCAGCTGAGTCTAGTTGAGAGGTGTCCCTGCCCATGGTGGGGAGGTTGG
>NW_026539689.1:0-4014 GCF_027791375.1 Indicator indicator | reverse complement strand
GCAAGACATGAATTTATTGAAGTCTGGGGTGTTAGCTGTGTTTGGGTTTCTTCCCCCTCCCCCCTTTTTTCCTGATTTTAGTAGTTATTAGAGAAGGTCTAAATTTGATTATTACTTGGAAAGCTGCCAGCCTTTGGAATATTCTAATGGTGTGTTGCAGAGGGAGAAGCCTGCATCTGCAGTTTAATTCCTTGTGAATAGTAACTTTATTTTCCACTTTTTTTCACCTGCAAGCTACAAGAGTTGATAGTGATAGTGGTTCAAGTGCTTTTGCAATGCTCTGTGTCCTGCTAAACACCCTCCCATGCTTCTCACCACACCAGCCTGTGCCAGTGGCTAGATATTGGTACCCTGAGGAAGGTTGTTTTGGACATCCACATTGGGCAGAAGGCTAAAATGAATCACAGTGATGACATTCTGAAGGTACTGGTTTAGTCCCAGGAGCTTGGAAATTGCTTATGAAAGGCTTATTAGTGAAATTGTTGCTTGATTGTGTGTTGGTCACCACATAATCAGATCCTTCAGCAGCAGCCTTACATCTTTGTCCCCTTATTCAAGGAAAAGGAACAGGGGCCCCCTTGATTGATTTCTTTAGTTGCCTGCACAAAGACATTGAAAAGCTTGAGCTAGCTTTGAAGTTAACCCTCTTTTGAAGAAGGAGTTGGGTCTGTGACCTCCAAAAGTCTCCCTCAACCCAAGTTACTTTGTTGTTTTTGTTTCCAACAGCCACCAAGGCCTTGCATCCCCAGGAATATCGTTTGCACGATGCTGCAGGAGTTCTTGCCTACAAATTCCTTCTGGTCACATACCCCGTGGCCATCTTAAACTAGTGAAAAACCATGGGAATGGGTTTGGACAGCTTTGGGCACGTGTGGGGAGCAAGTCTGGCTCTGCTGGAGTGGTTGTGGTAGTGGTAGGATGAGGGGAAATGGTTTGAAACTGGAGCAGGGCAGATTTAGGCTGGACATCAGGAGGAAGATCTTTGCAACAAGGGGGATGAGAAACTGGAACAGGTTGCTCAGAGATGTGGTTGAGGCCCCATCCCTGGAGCCCTTCAAGATCAGCCTTGCTGTGGCCCTGGGCAGCCTGCTCTAGTTGGAGGTGTCCCGGTTGCCTGCAGGGGGTTGGACAAAGATGAGCTTTGAGGCTCCTTCCACCCCAATGCAGTCTGTGAAGCTGTGGTGTAAAGACAATCTGCTGCCCTGCACTATGAAGTGTGAGGTCCCCAGGACCATCTCTGAGTTACTTCTGCTGCCTTTAATGAAGTGTTTGTGATCTGAGAGGAGGTTTTTCTGTCACCCCTGTGTGTTTACTTTTGCTCTGTGCCATTTCCAGTCAGCTTTGGGCTGTTACTTCTGTAAATACCTGGACAGCTGGAACCATGCCACTTAGATAGGTGGTGGCAATGATTTTCTCCTCACTGCATAGAGTCTGAGATCTTTTTCTTTTCCTTTGCACCATCCTTTGTGGCTCCTGACAAAGCTGTAGACCTGCCTGCTTTTATCCAGCCCATCTGCAGAAGTCATCAAGCTGCAGATGCTTCACAAGAGGCTGTTGGAACAAATGGAGGTTAAAGATGATTGGAGCGGTTCTTGGTGTCGAGTCAAAGTGCAGGAAACCTGCCAGAAGACCTTGAGGGGGTGATGGGTTAGGGCAGACACCATCCCCTCAACCCTTCCTTTGTCACCTTCTTGGGGCCTGGCTGTTGCCTTGCTGGGGAGGTCTCCCTCTGCTTTCTGGGCACCAAGGGGTGACCAGTGGGGGTTTGTTTGGGGGTAGTAGGTGTAGCTGCTGGCCAGGGAGAAGTGACCATATGCCACTTCCTAAGCCATTCTCTGGCCTGCTGTGCCACCCAGAGATTTCAGTCCCTCCTTCCAGAGGAGATGCAAAGCCTTGAGGCTCTGGAATCAACCAGATTGCATGGAGCAGGTCCTGGCAGGAGGAGAAGTCACCGGAAGAGATCCATATCTCATGTTCCTGGCTCCTTAGCTTGGTTGGGGTTGTGTGTTTTGTTTTTTTGTTGGGTTTTTTTTTTGTTAACTCAAGGCTTTGTGAAGTCAAGGCTTCCAACAAAGCTGCAGCAGCCTCAGATGGAGCTGCAGGGAGAGGAGAAAGCTCAAGTTTGCAGTGGTTGTATTTAGGGAACTGCAGCCAAATTCTGTCAGCTCCTCAGTACACTTCAAGGGTCATCTGTAGGCGTCAGAGAAGATCTCAAGACAATAATAGTGCTCTATTTTAGCATGCTCATTACAGACTATAACTGCCCTCTGCCTCTAGCAACTATTTTTTCCCTCCTGCTCCAAGGGTGCAGGAGTGGCAGGGGCTGTTGTCAGAAGCAGCAGGTTTTTGGGTTTGTGTTTGCTTTTCTTTTTTTCTTTTCTTTTTTTTTTTTTTGGCTTCTCTGCCTAATTCCTTCATTGTCTCTTGAAATAAGACCCTTTTCCTTTCTCCACTGACTCTTAAAAGGAAAATAAGCTTCAGCAGGCAGATGATTTGCAGCGGGGTGCTTGTCATGATTGGTGTATTCATCTTGAAGAAGCAGCAATCAAACTGCTCAGCGTTTTATGCTGCTGGGGAGCTCTGCTGGGAGGCTGCTGCCTTCTCAGGGAAGGAAAATGTAGCTTTGAGTGAGGTTGAAATGCTGTTTACAGATCATGGGGGGAGTGATATCTCACCATGGTTAGTGTAGAGCAGGACAGTGGGTTCCTGTCCTCAGCCCTGTTTCTTTTGGGCCCAGTTTCTAACAGGCCTGCAATGCCTCTGGAGGGTGTGGTGTTTGCTCTGTTCCTGAATCAACAGGACAAAAAGGATCTCCTGAATGCTTTGGAGATGCTTTGGAGTACCTGGCCCTGAATGGAGCCTCTCCAATGGCTGGTCCTCCTGTGCCAGGGCAGCTGGAGGTGTTCTGCCAGATGTGGATGGCACAAGGAGCTTGAGCTGCTGCTCAGCCCCACTCTAGTTGCAGGGTAAAAGGCTCATGAAAGGCATCAACCACCCTCTGCCCCAGGTGCTGAAGAAGGAAGAACGTTTTTAACATGATAGTTGGCTCTGCTTAAACAAAGAGAAGTGCTCTTCTTGCCTGTGCTGGTTTGAATTTTACATCTTGTGTGATGTTGTTTTGATTCTGCTCTTTCCTGAAGAAGCAACAGTTCTTTGATGTATTCTGGTGCCATATCAAAGCAGCTTTAATGAGAACAGCTTAGTGAGGTGTCTTGACTCATAAGACAATGGTGTCTCTTCCTTTCCCAGTTACAGCCTACTTCTGGACTCTGAAGGGGCAAGATCCACCTCTGCACCCATAGCTTGGACCAGTTTGAGAGTTATTTTCTGGCCTTCCCTCTGTATAATCTTCACAAAAAATTCTATTCCCAGCTCCATGGAGGGATCTCTCCATCCTTTCCTTGATAAAGAGGGACTTTCATTCTCTCCTATGCAGCATAACCCATCTGTTAACCATTCTAAAGTGCTCTCTTCTGTTCTATGACAGCCAAGGAGTAAGTAAAACTTCTCTACCCTATTGTTAATGTCTCTAAGAGATGGCTTCTTAAAGCAGAGGGTGCTGAGGGTGTCCTTTAAATGATGTCTGGAATCCTGAAAGGGAACTATTGGAGAGAGTCCATTGAAGGCTACCAAGATGCTGAGGGGCCTGGAGCATCCCTGTGAGGAGGAAAGGCTGAGAGCCTGGAGAAGAGCAGCCCCAGAGGGGATCTGAGCAATGCTCAGCAAGAGCTAAAGGGTGGGGGGCAAAAGGCTGGGGCTGGGTTCTTCTCAGTGATGCCCAGGGACAGGACAAGGAGCCAGGGGCACTAACTGGAACCCAGGAGGTTTCGTCTGAACAGGAGGGAAAAGTCCTTTGGTGTGAGGGTGCTGGAGTCTTGGAGCAGGCTGCCCAGAGAAGCTGTGGAGTTGTCTCCTCAGGAGAGCTTCCAACCCCCCCTGGCCACTGTGCTCCTGGGCAAGCTGCTGTGGGTGCCCTGCTTTAGCAGGGGGGTTGGACTGGATGATCTCCAGAGG
>NW_026539688.1:0-4036 GCF_027791375.1 Indicator indicator | reverse complement strand
ATATTTTTATTAATCATTCTACTAATTATTATATATTAATAATCATAACATGAGGACACCCAGGTGGCATCAGTAGCTCCTTCCATGACTCTCAGCCCATCCTGTTGACCATGAGAACTTCTCAAGGTGCTGAAGACAGCCTGAGGGACCTCAAGAAGCTTTGGTGGGACCTCACAACACCCTTGAGGGACTCCACAGCACCTTGGTGGGAGCCCCACATCAACTCAGTGGACACCACCAACACCCTGGCAGCCCAGGAAATTCTTTCTCATTTTTAACTATTTTTTGGACAGAGTCTAAATAGTGCTTGAAATTCTGGGTTAGCACTTTCCTGTGAGCCCTTACAGCCATTTCTGAGCATCTGGGAAAAAGCTGCTTTCTAAACCGCAGAGAGACAAATCAAAATATTGGGGGTTAAATCTGAAGGGAACCACCTAGCCCCAAATTTCTTTTTCCATTTAGTCTCCTTTTAGGAGAGAGCCTAAATGGTGCTTGAAATTCTGGGCTAGTTCTTTCCTGTCAGCAGTTACAGCCATTTGTAAGCATCTGGAAAGAAGACAATTTCTGAGCAATAGAGAGATAAAGCAAAACATTGGGGCCTAAAATCTGAAGGGAGCCACCTAGCACCAAATTTCTTTTTCCATTTGATCTCTTTTTTATGAGAGAGTCTTACCATGATGCAGAGACGGGACAAAGCTTGATGCAAGCAAGGTGTCAGTTTATTGTGTAGAGCTTTTCCTTTATATAGGTTAACAGAATGTCAGAAGGCAGCTTGTAATTGGTCACTAGTATGTCCAAGCGACAGTTGTAAACTCATAATTGGCTACAGAGAAAAAGTATCACGTGAACGCATATATTTTACCAAGGCTTAAACAAACATCAGGCGAGAGATAAAGGATTCTGTAACTCTGCATTCCACTGTCCTGAATTTTGTCTAGTTCCCGTTATCAGGTAACTGCATAACCCCCACAGGACACAGTGACCATTGGGAGTCACCTATCTGTGTTTTCTTTCTACATATTCTGTTCCCAAGGTTTACAGCCCATCAGAGATACAAGATCTCATTCTATCAGTAAAGCAGTGTCTGGAGTTTTGGTCCCTAAATCAGTTCCTTAAGTGTCTAAATGGTGCTTGAAATTCTGGGCTAGCCCTTTCCTGTCAGCAGTTACAGACATCTCTAAGCATCTGGGAAAAAGCCGAAGAGAACAAACCAAAACATTGTGGGCTGATATCTGAAAGGAATTACCTAGCCCCAGATTTCTTTTTCCATTTGGTCTCTTTCTAGCAGAGAGTCTAAATGGGGCTTGAAATTCTGGGCTAGCTTTCTCTTGTCTGCCATTACAGCCATCTCTAAGCATCAGGGAACAGGTTGCTTCCTAAGCCGCAGAGAGACAAAGGAAATCATTAGAGGCTAACACATGAAGGGAACCACCTAGCACCAAATTTCTTTTTCCATTTGGTCTCTTTTTAGCAGAGAGTCTAAATGGGGCTTGAAATTCTGGGCTAGGTCTTTCCTGTCAGCAGTTACAGCCATCTCTGAGCATCTGGGAAAAGGATGCTTTCTAAGCCGCAGAGAGGGGCTTCCCTTTTGATGGTGACATTAGGGGCAACCTTCTCCCTTCCATGGCGGCAGGTAGGGGGTGAACGTAGACAGTCTGCCAGTTGGCAGGCTCTGTTAGAGGCGCTCAGGTGGTCCCTTCTGGAGCTGCTGCTCAGGAGCAGAGGGGGTGGCATGGAGCTCGGGATCTGGTAGGGCCAGATGGGAGCAGCCTTAGTAGGGTTGGCCTGACGGTGCAGGCAGGTGGGGCTGGACCCTCTGGAGGTTGGCCCAGTGGTGATGGGCTTTGGGGCCGGTGGGATCAGCTCCCTGGGGAAGGGACACGGCTGCATGGAGCTATGGCTTCCCTTTGCTTGGCTCAAAGGAGTGGGTGGGACCCTCTCCAGAAGTCCCGACTTCGAATTGCCCTGGGATTTACCGGGCTGTGGAGTGGTGAAGCTGCTCCCTTCTCTTCACCTGAGTGAGATCACTCAGGTGCGTCTGAGTGCTGTTCATGCTTTCCGAGCTGACACAGAGGGAGGTGTGGCTCGCTGTCTGCTGCTCGTGGCTGTAGCAGATATTTGGACTGCTGGGGTTCAGGCTGGTCCTCCCCCTCCTTGCGGGGGTAGGGGGTGGGGTGCTTACCCTCGGGGATCCAGTCCTCTTTAAGACACAGAGGGCTCTCCTTCCCAGGTGCTGGCTTCTTCCCAAATTGCAGAGGCCATTAGATTGCTTGCCCTGTGGAGCTTCGTAGCAAAGGCTTAAGTACAAAAAGTAACATGCTTACATGGTTGGTAGCAAAGAGAGAGTGACTTGTTTACAAATTGGAGTAATACTTGTAAGTTTCTAGAGGCTGGATTTGGCCAATGGGCACTCTTGCCAAGAACTAGCTTTAGCCTATAGAAAGCGTGATGTAAGAATTATGCCCTTAATTGGTAGTAGCATGAGCATCCCATGCGATGAGTGCATGTAGCTCTTTACCCCTTAGAAGGCAGGTTGGGGTTATTTTTGCCATCTGGCTGTCACCTGGGCCTTTGTTTCCCTCAGCCCTGGGCTGAGCACCCACTCCGGAAAGGAGGGTGGAAGGGGGAATGTGTCCAAACATGTTGCATCAAGTTTTCCAGTATTTGGGGCATTGTGATGGTTTGAAACTGTCTTTTTAATTTTTCTTCTCAAAGTTTGTGGTGAATGAAGCCTATGACCCAAGGCTATATCCTTAAAGTGGTGGGACATGGCCTACGTGTTCAGCTGGAACCCCCTCTCCCCTCTGGAGTGTGGGGGGGAAGGCTGGGCGCCACTCTGTCTGAGTAGACCATCTCCTGGGTCATTTGGGACAATGGCACTCCGACGACATGCCCATTGCCCTTTGTTCACAAGTTATGTTCACATTATATTTGGTGAAACATCAGTTCATTGGTCAGTTGCTCTGTTTAACAAGGATGCTCACTGGACCAGTGTCTGTCTGGCAAATGTTAAATAGGGGTTGTTTCAGTAAACTCGTGCTCTGTGTTCCGTGCCTGGTATCCGTGTTCGGTGCTCCGTGTTAATACCCGCGCCTGTTCCCATGTGCGTGCCCGTGTTTGCCTCGTGCCTTCTGCTGCCGAGAGATCCGCCTTGCCTGGGACTCGAACCGGCAGCGTTCGAGTGCATTGCCGCATCGCCGCTTCTGCCCAAAGGACCGGCACCCTCCCCAGCCGATCTCCGTAAGATCGCGGAAAGGGTTGCTCCAGCTTCGCAGAGGAGCTGCTTTTGGCCGTATCCTGCGGCCGCATCGACAAGGGTTTTCCCCTGGAGCGGCAAGCTTGTTTACACAGCGCAACGGCGAACTGACTTGCAAAGCCTCCAGGAATCACCGGTAATCTTCCAGGACCCTTTGTTCTGAGAGAAGCCGCTACCACGCAGCACGGCACCACACGTCTGGCGCCATTTGTATCACTTTATTATGATACATCCGTGCTATGATTTCCGGGACTATAAAACAGTATCAAGAAAAGAACCTCGAGAACTTTCTTCAGTTAGTGAGTAAACTGAACATTTTCTTCATAGAGTTTCTGTGGCAGTTTATGCAAACTGCCTGTTTGTGGGCTTGCCGATTCCCGACAAGCACTCACCCCCCCACTCTCTCTACCTCACTCCAATTTAGTTTCACTTTCTAAACATATAGATTTCCTCAAACTATTCAAAGTGCCTATATATATACATTCTGCAGAGTTGATTCTTTCCAACTGAATACTAGAACCTGTAAATACCAATTATATATCACTTGCAATATAGTGTTAATAAATATTTATTAAACCTTTATAAATATCTCCACCGCTTATTCTTGGGGAGAACTTACACTTCATAGCAAAGTTCAAGCAGAGAAAGTGAAAGAGTGTAAATAAGTCACTATTGGGTGTAAGAAAGCAAAATGATGATTGTTCTAAACACTTCCATTGGATAGATAGAAATGTTTAAGAACTACTACTCAAAACAAAGTGGGCAGTCTGCAGTCTGCGG
>NW_026539687.1:0-4062 GCF_027791375.1 Indicator indicator | reverse complement strand
TAGAAACACATCCCGGTGGGTGTTGAATGTCTCCAGAGAAGGAGAATCCACAACCTCTCTGGGCAGCCTGCTCCGGGGCTCTGTCACCCTGACTATAAAGAAGTGCCTCCTCTTGTCAAGCTAGAACAGTAGCACAAGGAGAAACAATATCTCATCCAGCCACCTGACACAGAGGTACCACTGAGGCTCTCCATAAATACACATTCTTTGCATGACTGGGGACTGGAACACTTCTCCTATGAGGACAGGTTGAGGGAGCTGGGGTTGTTCAGCCTGGAGATGGCTCCAAGCTGACCTAATAGAAGCCTTCCAGTACCTGAAGAGGGCCTATGAGAAAGCTGCAGAGGGACTGTTTCCAAAGGCCTGCAGTGTTAGGACAAAGAGCAATGGTTTGAAATCAGAGAAGAGGAGATTTATTTAGACTGGATGCTAGGAACAAGCTCTTTACCATGAGGCTGGTGGAACACTGGAACAGGTTGCTCAGGGAGGCAGTTGAGGCCCCATCCCTGGAGATATGCAAGGTCAGCCTCAACAAGGCTCTGGGCAATGTGATGTAGTGGAGGATGTCCCTGCTCAGTGCAGGGGCTTTGGACTAGATGACCTTTGGAAGTCCCTTCCAGCTCAAACCATTCTATGATTCTATGTTTTGATGAGATTTGCTCCTGCTGCATTCACACAGATGAATCTGTCCCACACAATGAGACCAACCAATAGAAATGTCATCTTTATCCCTCAGCTTGTAACTGCTCCCATGTAGCCACCCCCTTGCCACTTGACTGAGAACAGTTCTGAAAGGAAATGAAACAAGCCACGCAAAACTGCTCACAGCAGAACTGCTGGTCAGTGCTCAACAGTTAATATTCCCAACCTCATAAACTCACAGAAGGCTTTAGCTTGAAAGGGACCTTTAAAGGTCATCAAGTCCAACCCTCCCACAGCGAGCAGAGACATCTTTACCTCATCTGCCCTGCTTTCTCCCAGCCTCTTTTTGTTTTCTTAATATCTTCAAGGTTTCACCATGACTTAATTGTGTCTCTAGTGGGACAGAAGCACATAAAAGAATCATTTCCTAACTGGGGGATGTTTGTGACAGCCCTGTTCGCCCACCTTGGTGGATTCCATCACACTAGCTGATGTTCTTACTGTGTCTTTGCTGAGTGCTGCTACGAGCCATTTACCAATTCAGAAGTGAGGTATCAAATTGTTTTGGAGGGCTTCAGTACGACAGCACAAATTATAGAGAAGACTTAATTTATATTATGGTTCAATACAGTCAATTAAATATTGCACAGATTAGAAAGTAATTTAACATTTAAGCTTCGCTTGTTAAAAAAATCCACTCTGCAGAGCCTCCAAATTATTTTAGGTCTCCTGTGGATTTAGTCACTGTTGCAAACGTTAAAGGATTTTAAATGGAAGCACAGATAAAGTCTCAAGGCAGCTAAGACAAGCTCATGATGCACAAGTCTTCCTTTTTAGGCTAAGCATGATGTCACTATTGTATTTTATTCACACACTACAAAGTGTTTTCCTGGCATTACACTTTAAGAGGTCCAAATTACCATCTCCACCAAGGCTGCTGTCTCCTCTCTTACCCTCAGGTTCATTCTGGTCTCTCCCACCAGCCATTATTTTCTCTCCTTTTCTCCATTCTATCCCCTGCTTCTCCTCTTCCCCCAGGTTGCTCCCTGTACATCACACCGAATTGATTTAGCTGCCTCTGAGATCTGTAGCATTTCTAATTTCCCTCAGGCTGCTTGGCATCTATCATAAATTTTTTCACCCCTTATCCTCATATTGCCCCTTTATTTCCATGCTGTAGCCTCCAGTGCCACTAAATCAATTAAGTCAATCAATTAAGTACTTGGAGGGTCCAGCAATCATGTCAAATATGTGAGTCAGATGGCATGAGAAAGTCACTGCTTTACTGTCGCTATTTCTCTTTTAATGAGGTTGTCTATTTAGTGGAGCCTGGGGCACAGTGTTAAGAGCCACAACAAAAAATATCCTTGCAAGCTCCAAAGCCTCCTATAAAAACTGCCCCATGGAAAACAGGAAGCATGTTCCACACAATATTCTATCCAGAAGGACAAGCTGCAAGGGATTTATGTTGCACAGCTTTCACTTAGAGAACTTGCGTGAGCTGTTTCAGACAGCAGGGTCAGTGGAAGTCACAGAACATTTACATGCTATGGATACTAGGACAGAGTCTACTTGCAGGCTCTATTGTATAGGACAGTATATTCAACTATTCATTAACAATCTGCATGAGGACACAGGGGCACTGTAGGAAGTTTGTGATGACACAAATGGGAGGAGTGGTGACAACCTCAGGTATACTGCATCAGCAGAGATGGACAGGTGGAGAGTTGGGCAGGGAGAAGGAAATCAAACAGGACAGTGCAGGGAAAGAACCACCTCATGGACCAGTATAGGTTGGGGGCTGATCTGTTGGGAGAGCAGTGTAGGGGAAAGGGACCTGAGGATCCTGGCAGACAACAGGATGAGCACAAGCCAACAATGTGCCCTTGTAGCTAAGAAGGCCAATGGGGTGGATTAGAAGGGCTGTGGTGAGTAGGTAGAGAGAGATTCTTCTCCCTCTCTACTCTGCCCTGGTGAGGCCACATCTGGAATATTGTGTCCAGTTCTGGGCCCCTCAGTTCAAGAAGGACCTCAGGGAACTGCTTGAAAGCGTCCAGCACAGAGGAGCAAAGATGCTGAAGGCAGTGGAACATCTCCCTGCTGAGGACAGGCTGAGGGAGCTGGGGCTCTTCAGCTTGGAGAGGAGGAGTCTGAGGGTGACCACATATATGTTTATCAAGATGTGCAGGGCAGTGTTGGGAGGACAGAGCCAGGCTGTGCTCAGTGTCCAATGACAGGACAAGGGGCAATGGGTGCAAGCTGGAGCAGAGGAGGTTCAGCAGGAACAGAAGGGAAAACTTTTTCAATGTGGGGGTGGCAGAGCCCTGAAACAGGCTGCCCAGGGAAGTTGTGGAGTCTCCTTCTCTGGAGACATTCCAGACCTGTCTGGATGTGTTCCTGTGTGACCTGCCCTAGGTGATCCTGCTCTGGCAGGGGGATTGGACTGGATAATCTTTCGAGGTCCCTTCTAACCCCTAACACTCTGTGATTCTGTGATGTGGGTGACAGATGTGGCCCATGCATCCCCTGCATTTCTACTTCTGTCTCTTCCCTTCTATCACATGTGAATCAGAAACAATACATTTTGCATATCACATAAAGCTCTCTAAACACCAAAGCTGCTCATTGAACTGCAAAATCCTTAATGGGTTCATAATAAAATAACTTTATGGAACATACTTTCAGCCATGCTGCTGTCTACCTGCAAGCTCCCCATACTCCAGCTGATGCTGTGATCACTCAGCAGCATGTTAGGTAATCAGGTCCTGTATGTTTAGGAAAATCACTGAAAAAAATCATAAACCCAGAAACTAACGTGGAAAATCATGGCAATGCCTCCACAAGCTTAGCAAGCCCAAAGTGCAATAAGTGCATTGACCATTATTTACTGCAACACTTTAAAGTGAAAACAATGATTTGTCAAACACATGAGTGGTTCTGAGATGAATTTTATCTCCTTGTTGCAGGAAATGCTGGATTTGGACACAAGCGTGGAGAGATATGGGGCATTTACTATAACACCTGGATAATTTCACCTACTTTGACCTAGAGAGCAGCACAGGATGGACTTTGATGATCCTTGAGGTCTTTTCCAACCTTATTGATTCTGTGATTCAGTAAAGTTTAAGCTTAGCAAATGAACAAAATACTCAATTCCTACTAGGACAGCAAGCAGTCTTGCAACAAAGCATCATTTCAAATCACCTTTCAGAAATAACTACCAAGTGTGAACATCTGAAAAACAAATCCCATTAGAAACTTCTTGTGGTTATGAAGGTTTCAGTATTAGGAGGCATTTCCAGACACTAGTCAAGCTGACCAGTTTTGATCACAACAGAGTATAAACTGAACATACTACCACGGAGAGCTGATGACCTTCAGAGGTCTCTTCCAAGCCCCTACCATTCTGTGTGATTCTGT
>NW_026539686.1:0-4078 GCF_027791375.1 Indicator indicator | reverse complement strand
GATGTGTTAGCCCCCATGCTTTTCTTTGTCTCTGTGCGGCTTGTAAAGCAGCTTTTTTCCACCTGCTTAGACATGGCTGTAACTGGTGACAGGAAAGAGCTAGGCCAGAATTGCAAGCTCCATTTAGTCTCTCTCCTCAAAATACACTAATTGTCAAAATAAATTTGGTGCTAGGATGTTCCCTTGATGTGTTAGCCCCCATGCTTTTCTTTGTCTCTGTGCGGCTTGTAAAGCAGCTTTTTTCCACCTGCTTAGACATGGCTGTAACTGGTGACAGGAAAGAGCTAGGCCAGAATTGCAAGCTCCATTTAGTCTCTCTCCTCAAAATACACTAATTGGCAAAAGAAATTTGGTGCTAGGATGTTCCCTTGATGTGTTAGCCCCCATGCTTTTCTTTGTCTCTGTGCGGCTTGTAAAGCAGCTTTTTTCCACCTGCTTAGACATGGCTGTAACTGGTGACAGGAAAGAGCTAGGCCAGAATTGCAAGCTCCATTTAGTCTCTCTCCTCAAAATACACTAACTGGCAAAAGAAATTTGGTGCTAGGATGTTCCCTTGATGTGTTAGCCCCCATGCTTTTCTTTGTCTCTGTGCGGCTTGTAAAGCAGCTTTTTTCCACCTGCTTAGACATGGCTGTAACTGGTGACAGGAAAGAGCTAGGCCAGAATTGCAAGCTCCATTTAGTCTCTCTCCTCAAAATACACTAATTGGCAAAAGAAATTTGGTGCTAGGATGTTCCCTTGATGTGTTAGCCCCCATGCTTTTCTTTGTCTCTGTGCGGCTTGTAAATCAGCTTTTTTACACCTGCTTAGACATGGCTGTAACTGGTGACAGGAAAGAGCTAGGCCAGAATTGCAAGCTCCATTTAGTCTCTCTCCTCAAAATACACTAATTGGCAAAAGAAATTTGGTGCTAGGATGTTCCCTTGATGTGTTAGCCCCCATGCTTTTCTTTGTCTCTGTGCGGCTTGTAAAGCAGCTTTTTTCCACCTGCTTAGACATGGCTGTAACTGGTGACAGGAAAGAGCTAGGCCAGAATTGCAAGCTCCATTTAGTCTCTCTCCTCAAAATACACTAATTGGCAAAAGAAATTTGGTGCTAGGATGTTCCCTTGATGTGTTAGCCCCCATGCTTTTCTTTGTCTCTGTGCGGCTTGTAAAGCAGCTTTTTTCCACCTGCTTAGACATGGCTGTAACTGGTGACAGGAAAGAGCTAGGCCAGAATTGCAAGCTCCATTTAGTCTCTCTCCTCAAAATACACTAACTGGCAAAAGAAATTTGGTGCTAGGATGTTCCCTTGATGTGTTAGCCCCCATGCTTTTCTTTGTCTCTGTGCGGCTTGTAAAGCAGCTTTTTTCCACCTGCTTAGACATGGCTGTAACTGGTGACAGGAAAGAGCTAGGCCAGAATTGCAAGCTCCATTTAGTCTCTCTCCTCAAAATACACTAATTGGCAAAAGAAATTTGGTGCTAGGATGTTCCCTTGTTGTGTTCTCCCCCATGCTTTTCTTTGTCTCTGTGCGGCTTGTAAAGCAGCTTTTTTCCACCTGCTTAGACATGGCTGTAACTGGTGACAGGAAAGAGCTAGGCCAGAATTGCAAGCTCCATTTAGTCTCTCTCCTCAAAATACACTAACTGGCAAAAGAAATTTGGTGCTAGGATGTTCCCTTGATGTGTTAGCCCCCATGCTTTTCTTTGTCTCTGTGCGGCTTGTAAAGCAGCTTTTTTCCACCTGCTTAGACATGGCTGTAACTGGTGACAGGAAAGAGCTAGGCCAGAATTGCAAGCTCCATTTAGTCTCTCTCCTCAAAATACACTAATTGGCAAAAGAAATTTGGTGCTAGGATGTTCCCTTGATGTGTTAGCCCCCATGCTTTTCTTTGTCTCTGTGCGGCTTGTAAAGCAGCTTTTTTCCACCTGCTTAGACATGGCTGTAACTGGTGACAGGAAAGAGCTAGGCCAGAATTGCAAGCTCCATTTAGTCTCTCTCCTCAAAATACACTAATTGGCAAAAGAAATTTGGTGCTAGGATGTTCCCTTGATGTGTTAGCCCCCATGCTTTTCTTTGTCTCTGTGCGGCTTGTAAAGCAGCTTTTTTCCACCTGCTTAGACATGGCTGTAACTGGTGACAGGAAAGAGCTAGGCCAGAATTGCAAGCTCCATTTAGTCTCTCTCCTCAAAATACACTAATTGGCAAAAGAAATTTGGTGCTAGGATGTTCCCTTGATGTGTTAGCCCCCATGCTTTTCTTTGTCTCTGTGCGGCTTGTAAAGCAGCTTTTTTCCACCTGCTTAGACATGGCTGTAACTGGTGACAGGAAAGAGCTAGGCCAGAATTGCAAGCTCCATTTAGTCTCTCTCCTCAAAATACACTAATTGGCAAAAGAAATTTGGTGCTAGGATGTTCCCTTGATGTGTTAGCCCCCATGCTTTTCTTTGTCTCTGTGCGGCTTGTAAAGCAGCTTTTTTCCACCTGCTTAGACATGGCTGTAACTGGTGACAGGAAAGAGCTAGGCCAGAATTGCAAGCTCCATTTAGTCTCTCTCCTCAAAATACACTAATTGGCAAAAGAAATTTGGTGCTAGGATGTTCCCATGATGTGTTAGCCCCCATGCTTTTCTTTGTCTCTGTGCGGCTTGTAAAGCAGCTTTTTTCCACCTGCTTAGACATGGCTGTAACTGGTGACAGGAAAGAGCTAGGCCAGAATTGCAAGCTCCATTTAGTCTCTCTCCTCAAAATACACTAATTGTCAAAAGAAATTTGGTGCTAGGATGTTCCCTTGATGTGTTAGCCCCCATGCTTTTCTTTGTCTCTGTGCGGCTTGTAAAGCAGCTTTTTTCCACCTGCTTAGACATGGCTGTAACTGGTGACAGGAAAGAGCTAGGCCAGAATTGCAAGCTCCATTTAGTCTCTCTCCTCAAACTACACTAATTGGCAAAAGAAATTTGGTGCTAGGATGTTCCCTTGATGTGTTAGCCCCCATGCTTTTCTTTGTCTCTGTGCGGCTTGTAAAGCAGCTTTTTTCCACCTGCTTAGACATGGCTGTAACTGGTGACAGGAAAGAGCTAGGCCAGAATTGCAAGCTCCATTTAGTCTCTCTCCTCAAAATACACTAATTGGCAAAAGAAATTTGGTGCTAGGATGTTCCCTTGATGTGTTAGCCCCCATGCTTTTCTTTGTCTCTGTGCGGCTTGTAAAGCAGCTTTTTTCCACCTGCTTAGACATGGCTGTAACTGGTGACAGGAAAGAGCTAGGCCAGAATTGCAAGCTCCATTTAGTCTCTCTCCTCAAAATACACTAATTGGCAAAAGAAATTTGGTGCTAGGATGTTCCCTTGATGTGTTAGCCCCCATGCTTTTCTTTGTCTCTGTGCGGCTTGTAAAGCAGCTTTTTTCCACCTGCTTAGACATGGCTGTAACTGGTGACAGGAAAGAGCTAGGCCAGAATTGCAAGCTCCATTTAGTCTCTCTCCTCAAAATACACTAATTGGCAAAAGAAATTTGGTGCTAGGATGTTCCCTTGATGTGTTAGCCCCCATGCTTTTCTTTGTCTCTGTGCGGCTTGTAAAGCAGCTTTTTTCCACCTGCTTAGACATGGCTGTAACTGGTGACAGGAAAGAGCTAGGCCAGAATTGCAAGCTCCATTTAGTCTCTCTCCTCAAAATACACTAATTGGCAAAAGAAATTTGGTGCTAGGATGTTCCCTTGATGTGTTAGCCCCCATGCTTTTCTTTGTCTCTGTGCGGCTTGTAAAGCAGCTTTTTTCCACCTGCTTAGACATGGCTGTAACTGGAGACAGGAAAGAGCTAGGCCAGAATTGCAAGCTCCATTTAGTCTCTCTCCTCAAAATACACTAACTGGCAAAAGAAATTTGGTGCTAGGATGTTCCCTTGATGTGTTAGCCCCCATGCTTTTCTTTGTCTCTGTGCGGCTTGTAAAGCAGCTTTTTTCCACCTGCTTAGACATGGCTGTAACTGGTGACAGGAAAGAGCTAGGCCAGAATTGCAAGCTCCATTTAGTCTCTCTCCTCAAAATACACTAATTGGCAAAAGAAATTTGGTGCTAGGATGTTCCCTTGATGTGTT
>NW_026539685.1:0-4098 GCF_027791375.1 Indicator indicator | reverse complement strand
GGTTTTTGGTTTTGGTGTTTTGTTTTGTGTTTTTTTTTTTTTGGGGGGTTTTTTTTTTTTTTTTTTCCTCTTTCCCTTCCCCTCTGCTAGGTGCCAGAGGGGCACCCTCCCAGCAGCACCCACCACCTCCCCCCCGCGGGCGCTTTGCCCACCCTGGTTTGTACAGCTTTCTAACACGGAGTTGTTTTTTTTTTATACCTTTTGTCTTGAATAAATAACCAAGGCCATGCTGAGCACCTGGGCTCAGGGGGAGGGGAGGGGGTGAGAGAGGAGGGGGTGGGGTGCCCCCACACCTTGGGGCTAGGCTCACCTGGCCTTGGGAGCAGGGAATAGTCGGTGCAGGAATGGCCCATGCAGGGCATTTGTGCTGGTTAATTAATTAATTGGCTGGTGTTTGCTCAGGGCTTTGAAGTGGAAAAGTGCCACAGCAGGGCTGGCTGCTATCAGTTGTTTTTATCTGGTGACACAAAGCCCTCCCAGGGACTTGGGGGGCCGGTGGGGGGTGGGGTTTCCCCCCTTTCTCCAAGCACTGGGATCAGCTTCCAAGCCTGGGGCAGTGACTGTCCTGATGGTGACAGCAGTGAGGAGGGGGTTGAGATGCTGCCGGAGCCCCCTGGGCTGGGTTGGGAGCTCAGCCTGGCTGGAATCCCCTGTGGAGTCTTGGCTCCCTGGGAATGTCTGGCCCCCGGGTAGAGGGGAATCTCAGGGATGTGGGAAGGGGGAGTGTTGGGATCACAGAGATAGGGCTCTGTGAGGTGTTGGGGATTGGAGGGTCCCGGGGAGGTGAGAGGTTGGGGGAATTGGGATTGCAGGAATGTGTGACCCCAGGCAGATGGGATCTGGGGGGTGGGGAGGAGCCGAGGCCGCAGAATCCTGGGGAGGTGGAAGCTTAGGGAACGGCGATCACAGGGAGCTGCTGGTGGTGGTGGGGAGGTTGGAGGTGTCTCTGGGCTTTGATCATCCTAGGGACATGGGGGTCACAGAGACATGAGGCTCCTGGACTTGGGGGCCACAGCGATGGAGGACCGAAGGAGCGCTCGGTCCCCTGCACCGGGGGTCCTGGAGCGCTGGGTCCCCCTGCATCGGGGGCAGGGTCGCTGGGCATGGGGTCGTTCCATTCCTCCCCCAGCTGTGGGGTGCCCCTCATGGGGTCTACCCCGGCCCATGGCGATAGTGTCAGGGCTGCCCGGCTCGACGCCAGGGCGCTCCCCTCCGCAGGCTGCTTGCTCGGTGTCCGCCCTCCCCCTTCTCCCCCCCCCCCCCCCGCCTCCCGCTCCGCGCTCGATGTCGCGGCCGGTCCCTCCCCGGTAGTGCGTCCGGCCCCGCCCGCCGCGGGCAGCGGCCGCCCCCCGCCCCGGTGCCACGGCCCGGCATGGCCCCGCTGCCGCTGCTCGCCGGCGCCTGCCTGGCCTTCACCCTCGCCATGTTCGGGACCGGCCTGTGAGCGGCACCGGTGGCGCGGGGCGGGGGACGGCACCGGTGCAATGCGGACCTTAAAGGGGCGGGGGTGGGAGTGCAATGGGGAGGGCACTGGGGCAGTCCAGGGGGTGCAGTGGGGGACACGGGGAGGGCCCAGGGGCAGCCCAAGGGGTGCAGTGGGGGGCATGAGGAGGGTACTGGGGCAGCCTAGGGTGGGGCACGGAGAGGCGTGGGGAGGGCACTTGGGGTGTCCCAGGGGGTGTAATGGGGGGTAGGGAAAGGTCCTGGGGCAGCTCGGGGGTGCAATGGGGGGCATGGGGAGGGCACTGGGGCAGCCCAGGGGATGCAGTGGGGTGCACAGGGAGGGCACTGGGGCATCCCAGGGGTGCAATGGGAGCATGGGGAAGGCACTGGGGTAGCCCAGGGGGTGCAGTGGGGGGGCACAGGGAGGGCATTGGGGTAGCCCGTGGGGGGCATGGGGAGGGCACTGGGGCAGCTCAGGGGATGCAGTGGGGTGCACAGGGAGGGCACTGGGGCATCCCAGGGGTGAAATGGGAGCATGGGGAGGGCACTGGGGTAGCCCAGGGGGTATAATGGGGGGTAGGGGAAGGTCCTGGGGCAGCCCAGGGGTGCATGGAGAGTTAGTGGGAAGGCTTTGGGGGTGCAATGAGAAGGGCATTGAGGCAGCTCAGGGGGTGCAGTGATATCCATTGGGGGCACTGGGTCCGATTCAGGGGGTGCAATGGGAGGGGGACTGAGGGGCAGCAGGCACTGGAGTTTGGTGGGGCTGGGGTTGGCAGGGTGACAAAGGTGAAGGCAAAGGACAGGAGGGAACTGGGGATGTGTGTGGGGCCTTGGAGGGGCAAGTTGCAAGTGCAGTGGTGCATGTTTTGAGGGGTGCCTGCTGGGACTGCAGCCCTCCCTGCCCCCCAGCCCCCCTCCCCCAGCACTGCACCCCCCACCCTGTGGTAGCAGGCACCCAGGAGGCTGCTGCCTCCCCTCTCCCTAGGTCTGACCTGCGCCAGATGTTGGCAACCAAGAGCGTGGAGAACATCCAGTTCCTGCCCTTCCTCACCACTGATGTCAAGTACAGTGGGGTCGAGCTGGGGAGGAGGGGAGGGGTCACATCCAGTTCAGTAGGGAGCTGGTTCTCAGTGTGAGGACATGGACCTGTTGGAGCAGGGCCAGAGGAGGCTGCAAGAAAAATGAGAGGCCTGGAAGCCCTCTGCTGTGAGGTCAGGCTGAGACAGGTGGGGTTGGTCAGGCTGGAGAAGGCTCCAGAGGAGACCTTCTGGTGGTGGTTTAGTACTTGGAAGAGATGATAAGAAAAAAGAAACAAAAAAACCCTTTTTATCAGGGCCTCTTGTGACAGGACAAGGAGTGATGGTTTAAATGAAAAGAGGGAGGGTTAGGCTGGAGAGAAGGAGAAAATTTATTACACTTGAGGGTGGTGAGACCCTGGCCCAGGTTGCCCAGAGAGGTGGGAGATGCTCCATCCCTGGAACCATTCCAGGTCAGGTGGTTTGAGCAACCTGCTGTCGCTGCAGATGTCCCTGCTGACTGCAAGGGGAGGTTGCAGTAGATGACCTTTAAAGGTCCCTTCCCACCCAAACCATTCTGTAATTCGATGGGGGAGGGCAGAAGCCCCCAGCCTGCAGCATGGAGCATCTGTGCTGTTTGCCCTGCAGCAACCTGAGCTGGTTGGGCTATGGATGCCTGAAGCAGGACTGGACACTGATCATTGTCAACACCCTCGGGGCAGCGCTGCAGACCCTCTACATCCTGGCATACCTCTACTACAGCCCTGCCAAGGTGGGGTCTGGCCTTGCCTGGATCAATGTGGGGGGGGGGTGGGAGAGGCCCTCACCCTGACTCTCCTCCTCCTCCTCCTCCTCTCTGCCCCAGCTCCCTGTGCTGCTTCGGAGCCTGCTGCTCCTGGCTGTGCTGGCTGCTGGCTATGGCTACTTCACCCTACTGATTGCTGACCCACGGACACGCCTGGCACGCCTGGGGCTCTTCTGCAGCGTCTTCACCATCAGCATGTACCTCTCACCGCTGGTTGACCTGGTGTGTGGGGCTCTGAGGGGCAGGGGGAGGGGGCTGTGGTGCTGCTGGGTTTGCCCACCCCAAGGCCCAGCTTGACATTTCCTTCTGCAGGCCAAGATTGTCCAGAGCAGGTCAACACGCTGCTTGTCCTTCCCCCTGACTGTCACCACCTTCTTGGCCTCCACCAGCTGGACGCTCTACGGCCTGCAGCTCCATGACCCCTACATCACGGTGGGTTGGAGGTTGGTGGGTGGCTGAGGGATGCTCTCCTGTTCCTTCCGGTCCCATTCGGTGCCATCCAGTCCCATTCGGTGCCATCCAGTCCCATTCCGTCCCATTCGGTGCCACCCAGTCCCATTCGGTGCCACCCAGTCCCATTCCATCCCATGCAGTCCCATTCCGTCCCATCTAGTCCCATTCCATCCCACCCAGCCCCAATTCCATCCCACCCAGTCCCATCTCATCCAGTCCCATTCTGTGCCAACCGGTCCCATTCCATCCCACCCAGTCCCATTCCATCCCACCCAGTCCCATTCCATCCAACCCAGTCCCATTCATTCCCACCCAATCCCATTTCATCCTGTCCAGTCCCATTTTGTTCTACCCAGTATCCCATTTTGTCCCATCCAGTCC
>NW_026539684.1:0-4110 GCF_027791375.1 Indicator indicator | reverse complement strand
CAATGTCGGCCTCTCAGTTGGGGATGCTCTCAAAGGATACAGGCATAGACAGGCACCTAGGCAAGTGCATTGGTAAAGTTTCTCTGTGGGCACGCCTCCTACTGGCAGTCTCGCTGAGGTACCCCAGCAGAGATGATTTACCATGGAACCCTAAGCCTTGGACCACAATAGCTGAGGGAATCAAGCGTCTGAGAGAGTTTGCTGTGAGAGAAGTAATGTATGGAGATCATAAGACTCTGAATCCTGATGAAATTCCTGTTGGAACAGGCCTTGCCAAAAAGCTCATTAAGCTTGCTCCTCCTAATTATGCTACTATTCTGGCAAGCAGGATTGTGGCAAGAAATTATGGTGGAGCACCTCCTACTGTTGGCCATTTCACTGACCAGATGAGGCAGTTGGAGGATAGTCTTGCACGTACTTCTTTGGTTTCAGCCATTGAGGCTCTGTCTGGAAAGATGGAGAATTGCATGAAAGAGCTGAAGGAGGAACTTAAAACCTCCATATCCAACTTGATGAAGGGGGATGATTCTAATTCCTCTTCCTCCAGATGGATACAAGTTTCAGCTGTCAGAAACAGACGTGCTCCAAGAAGGCCATTCCAGAATAGGTCAAACCAAAACAGACAGCAGAGGCAATCACGAGGCAGTATCTGGATAACTCTGCGTGATCAGTTTGGTGAGAACATGAACAGATGGGATGGTCAACCAACTTCTGATCTTTTCAAGAGGTTACAGGAGCTGCAGAGGGGCAGATCCCGAGGTAGCAATACCAGGAGGGTAGCTGTCGCTTCCTCAGTTTCCCAGAACAACTCTGATAGCTCCAACAGTGATCCTAATTCTGGTGCTGGACGTTGTGCCGGCTGTACATGTGGAGGTAATCCCCACCATTAGGGGTGCCCTGCCTTCCGCCAGGGGGAGGTAAGGGATAATGGAGATAACAGAATCTATTGGGATGTGTACATCCAGTGGCCTGGCACTTCAAAATTTCAGAAGTACAGGGCCTTGGTTGACACAGGAGCTCAGTGCACCATAATACCATCAAATTATCAAGGGGGAGAATCTATAACTATTCAGGGAGTCACTGGTGGATCTCAAGAGTTGTTTAAGATAGAGGTTGATATAAGTTTAACTGGGAAGCAGTGGAAGAAACATACTATTGTAACAGGTCCTAATGCACCTTGTATTTTGGGAATTGACTTTCTGAGAGAAGGGCGTTTTAAAGACCCTAAGGGTTACAAGCAGATTCCATCCTTAGTCCTGACAGCCATTCATCCACAGTGATCTGCAATATAAACCCCAAAGCCCAGCACCATCCATAGCAGACCATCTGCTCACCTTGCTTGGACAAGCTGCCTCAGAAATACACTAAGCCTGGGGAACAACAGATGGAGGTCAGTTTTCTGTGCCTTGTGATGGTCCTGAGTTTATGGTGGCCTAGAGCATTCTAAGTGCTTGGGGTACAACCATGCAGCCAGCTGACTTCTGACCCTGACACCAATTATGGACAGGACAAACACCATGCTGCTAAGACCATAATGACCTTAATTAAATTCTCAAACCTGAACACAAATGCTGCAAGCAGCAGCTCCTCTTAAGTAGAAAATAGAAGGCTACAGCCATGCACTACACTCACAGGATATATTTGCTGTAACGCATCTCAGTCACACAAAGGGGAACACAAGGTCATATATAAAGCTAACAGGTAAAAGGAAAATCATGAAGAAAAATCATTTTCACTGCATACAAGTCAAATCAGTATTGAAAAAGAAATCCTGTCATCTGTCATAAAGGTCATAAAGATAACAGAGATTCCTACCCAAGACATTACATGAAAGCACTGCCCACTGATGTAGTTGGTTGGTTTTAAAAGTATAATACTTTACCAGGGCAGGTTGCAGCCTATTAAAGGCAAGAGGCTGCATTTGTAGGAACATATTTTACAGTGCTTGGAAGTAATTTTGGCAAGAGAAGATGGCTCTTCATGACTGAGACCTCTTAGAATGATCTCTGTCATGCTTTTGCCCCTTGCCAACTAGCCCACATATATTTCTGCAGTGTTGGATAAATGGGAAAGGATTCTTCTGATCATCAAATTCCCTTGAACTCCTTTCTGCATGGTGAATCCTCTGCTTTCTGGGACTGCAAACATTCTTCAAGTCCAATTACAAGGTGTCAATATTTTATTTTTAGAACAGTTGGTCAACTTTTTTTCTTTCCCAGAGCAGATCTCTAATTCAAATGCAAAACTAAAGAGAATTATGAGCACACATAGAGGTATGGATAGCCTTGAGGTAGATGGTAGCACAATTCCAAGCCATCCAGAAACAGACATTCTGATGGGGCAGAATGGAGCCTCCTCACACAGCAATCTGAACTCTGTTTTTTGCTCATGTTGAATAGCAAAGGAATTCACGTAAGAGCCCTTGCCATATGACACTGCAGATCAGCAGCCTGCTCAAGGAATGTGACTAATCCAGAAGAGGAGCCACAGCAAAACAGAGTACAGCCACCAACTCCATCTGTGCCCTCTTTTGATGCAGTGCAATCATTTTACTTGTGCTGGAATCTGAGAAAGACAACTACAATCTATTTAGTCAAGGGGATTCAGGAGTTGAAACAATCAATCAACATGTCTTCATTTAATTTACACAACCCCCAGGTGAGACTAGGATGTCATGATCCTAGCTGAGGTTGACTACATTTCCACAGCCTTATACCTAAGAGGATAAAGAACTAAAAACAGAAGATAATCATGTCTAGCTGATAGAATTTGACCTACCTAAACCAACCAAAACCTTACAAGCCTCATACACCATACTATTTAGATCAGTCTTTGCACATATGTTAGTATCAGTAACACACACTAGCAGCTGTAACAGGTCCTGCAGACAGAGGAAATACAAAGAGTGAGCAAATCACTAGTGTCAGGGCAGTATTGCTTTGGGTATTTTTAAAATGTCATTAAGAAGATAACTGCAGCATTTCACAGGAGGAGATCATCTGCACTTGAGATTTTAAGATATATATAGAGAGAGATATTAAGGTTTACCAACTTTCATCCTAACTTGGTGTTACAGAATTTAGAATGCAATGGCACTCCATAAGCAGGTATCCTGCATACATGAAAAAGAACAAGAACAAACCCCAAGCCTAAACCAAACAAAGTTAAGGAAAGAAAAAAAAAGCCCTCCACAAAAGTCATGACCAATACGAATCCTGCTCAGTGCAGAGGAACCGCAGGCTCAGACCTCTGCTGCGTGTGCCTGGCCGCGGAGCCGCTGGCGCCAGGCTCCCAGCTGCGGGCTCAGGACTGGACGCACCTAAGGCAGACTCCCGCCTAGGCGTAGGGCACCACAGCACCCACGGTGCCTCGGGGGGGCTGGCGGGAGCGGGGCAGGGCGGGGCCCGGCGGGGAACGCCGCTCGGGGCCGGGAACCGGAGGGGCGGACAGGTGCGGCGCCGCCTCTGCCCCGTTTCCTACCACGCGACCGTGGGGCACCCGGTGCTAAATCATTCGGAGACGACCTGATTCTGGGTCAGGGTTTCGTACAGAGCAGAGCAGCTCCCTCGCTGCGATCTGTTGAGAATCAGCCCTCGACACAAGCCTTCGTTTGGGGTTTTTTATTATTCTTTTGGGGGCTCCCCAGCTCAAGAGCGACAGGGACCTACTGGAGGGAGTCCAAGGGAGAGCTCCCACGATGCTGAAGGGACTGGAGCACTGCCCTGTGAGGAGAGGCTGAGGGCCCTGGGGCTGTTTAGTCTGGAGAAAAGAAGACTGAGAGGGGATTTAATAAATGTTTATAAATAGCTGAGGGCTGGGGGTCAAGAGGGAGGGGACAGGTTCTGCTCAGTTGCACCTTGGGATAGGACAAGGGGCAATGGATAGAAACTCCAGCACAGGAGGCTCCACCTCAGCATGAGGAGGAACTTCTTCACCGTGAGGCTCACAGAGCACTGGAACAGGCTGCCCAGAGAGGTTGTGGAGTCTCCTTCCCTGGAGACTTTCAAGCCCCATCTGGATGTGTTCCTGTGCGACCTGTGCTGGATTCCATGGTCCTGCTCTGGCAGAGGGGCTGGACTTGATGATTTTCAAATGTCCTTTCCAACCCCT
>NW_026539683.1:0-4111 GCF_027791375.1 Indicator indicator | reverse complement strand
TGTGGTGGTTTGGCCCTGGCCTGGAGGCCAGATGCCCACCAAAGCCGCTCTATCACTCCCCCTCTTAAATGGACAGGGGGAGAGGGGAGGAAGAAAAAAAAATTGACCAAAGCTAATAATAAGATAGAAGCGAATTTAATAACAATAATAGTCAAAAGCAATAGACCGCGCGGAAGCAAGAGAGAGATGTTAGTCTCTACTTCCCATCAGCAGGACGATGGTCGGTCTCGGGAAGTAGGGCTCTCTAAGCTTGATAGTTGCTTGGGAGGATAGACGCCATGGACCAATCCCCCCACTTCCTTCTTTTACTTCATTCTTATATCTGAGCTGACGTCATATGGCATGGAATACTTCTTTGGCCAGTCCAGGTATGCCAGCTCAGCCATGTCCCCTCCCAAGATCCTGCCCATCCCTCAATGTACTCTTGGGGCAGGGAAACATTGAAAAGACATAGCCTGGGTACTTATTCAACAGTAGCCAAAACATTGCTATGTTATCAACTGCTGCTGCAAAACACAGCACTGGAGAATTAACTCCAGCTTGGCCAAACCCAATACAATCTCCACCCCTTATTCCATACCATTTGCGTCACGCTCAGGTTCTACACAATTCAGTACCTTTCATCATCTCATTTGATTCTCATGCTTAAATCCTTTCTTACTCGTACTCGTGATTCAATCTACATACTTAAACCATCTCAATATTTCACACAAAGAGACCCATATAAAAATATAAAAAAAAAGTTCTTCTGCTCCTCCAGATGTTACTTAGGAGTGTTCAGGATAGGAGAAGCAGGATATTCCACTCTTGGACACCAACACCAGCTTGGTCTCAGCCATTGGGTCGCTCTTGTTCTTTGCAGGCCTTCATCAGTTTGAATCCTTCTCACTTTCTGACTTTCTGCAACATACAACTCACATTACTCACGTCTCAAATTACCTTTCCCCCAATGTCATATCTCCTTGAGGCACACACTGGGTTTCCCCATCCTTTCTCATTACCCACCAAGTACATCCAGGCCCCTGAGCAAAGACAATCCCACGAATGGGTTTGCCTTTCCCCATAGGAGGAGCAACCCACACTGCCTTTCCCAGCCACTTTCCCATGTGCACTACAGGGACTTTATCTCCCCCCACAGTGTGCAAGGGTTCTGTTTGGGCAGAGCCAGGACGGTTAACAGATCCTCGGGAATTAACCAGCCAAGTAGCTTCTGCTAAATTTGCCTCCCAGTGCCTCCATGCCCCATTACCCAATGCCTTCAACATAGTCTTTAACAGTCCGTTATATCTTTCAATCTTCCCAGAGGCTTGTGGGTGGTAGGGAATGTGATACACCCATTCAATGCCATGTTTTCTGGCCCAGGAACTGATGGCATTGTTCCTGAAATGAGTCCCATTGTCAGATTCGATTCGCTCAGGTGTACCATGTCGCCACAGGATTTGCCTTTCAAGGCCTAAGATGGTGTTCCGGGCAGTGGCATGGTTTACAGGATATGTTTCCAGCCAGCCTGTAGTTGCTTCTACCATGGTGAGGATGTAGCGCTTGCCCTGGCGTGTTCGTGGCAGTGGTCCGATATAGTCAATCTGCCAGGCCTCACCGTAGCGAAAGCCCAGCCACCGCCCTCTGTTCCAGGGAGACTTAGCTCTGGTGGCTCTCTTGATGGCAGCACAGGTTTCACAGTCATGTGTGACCTGCGTGATGGCTTCCATGGTCAAGTCCACCCCTCGGTCTCGAGCCCATCTGTACGTAGCATCTCTTCCTAGATGTCCCGATGTTTCATGGGCCCATCGAGCTACAAACAGTTCACCTTTACGTTCCCAGTCCAGATCCACTTGGGCTACATCGATTCTGGCAGCCTTGTCTACATGCTCATTGTTTTGATGTTCTTCATTAGCACGGCTCCTAGGTACATGAGCATCAACATGGCGTACCTTCAGAGTCATGTTCTCTATTCGAGTGGCAATATCCTGCCACAATGGAGCAGCCCAAATAGGCTTGCCCCTGCGTTGCCAGTTGGTCTTCTTCCACTGTTGTAACCATCCCCACAAGGCATTAGCCACCATCCAAGAATCTGTGTAAAGATAAAGTATTGGCCATTTCTCTCTCTCGGCAATCTCTAGAGCCAGTTGGATGGCTTTCACTGGAATGTGGCAGTTTAGGCTGGGTGCCCCCTGCCACTGCCGCATGAGATACACCTCTGGTGTCCTGGGTGCCCACCCACAGGGGTGGACACAGGAAACGACGTATTTCTACCCATAAATCCTGCACCCTATAAGGCCATCTGCAAAGTTTCCACCCCTTATTTCATACCCATAATTCCTGCACCCAAAACATATCATCAAATTAGAAACAACTTTCAGATGACATGTCTGGCAAAGTCCAAGTCTCCATCTGGGCGTCCTTCCGAAAGGTCTCTCCCTCGGGCTCAGGTAACAGTTCAGTCCAGCTCTTCTCCCTCATCCTATGGAACCTCCCAGCGACACAGAGTTCATTCTTCTGCACGGTGAACTCTTCATGGATCCGATGGAGCATCCTGGCCACCTGGAAACAACCTCATAACTTCTCAACCAAACATTTCTCCATCCACTCAAGCGGCATGTTTCCACCCCTCGGGGCAATCGAGTCTGAGCAATCAGGCTCCTCAACTCGACTCCTTCCACCCCTTGCAGGCAACAGCACGCTGAGACTTTCCAAAGCTGCACGGACCTTTCCCAAGCCCAGTGCTGACCGCTTCCAGCCGCGGCCCGAGGCTAATACGGATGCACACCACGCACAGGCACACCGCTCCCCCTGAGCGTTCGCATGCCAAGGCGTGGAGGCATCCGGCTACACAGCCCTCCCCCGGAGAGGGAGTGGCTGCACTGCAACCCACCGAGAAGAGAGGCGGAGCCAGGTGCTAGGCGCCATTTTCGGAGCGCGTCCGAAAATCAGGGGAGAGATAACAGCGAGAGCCGCCGTCACCTCTGCAGCCGCGGTACAGATCAAAACCGCCGCCACCCCTCGGGCCACAAGAGCGGCTTTTCCAGCCAAAGCTATACTCGCTCCCTGGGTCCTCGGAAGCAGCTTTTGAACTGGAGCCACCGCCCGCCTTCTTGAGTTGCGGGAGCCACCGCTCACCGCCCCGCTGCGGCTAGCCCCCACCGCCGCGGGACAAGCCGACCCTGGTCTGCTTCCGACTGTCCCTCCCCCTTCCTCGGCTCCGCGCCGCTCTACTCGCCGCTGGCGCCGCGGGGAACAAAAGGGAAAGGGACAGGCACCGCATTCTTAAGCTTTTTCCCCAGTGCCTGAAGCTATAGAATCGCTGCTGCCGCTTCGGAACAGCAGGAGGGATTCCACGCCACGGCTACGCACCAGGGTGTCCCCTCGGAACCCATAAAACGCCCACACGGTCGCCCCAGCACAAAACCTTGAGCCCAGCCACCAAAAACCAACAACGCCCAGATACCATTTTAACTTTTCCACCCCTGCTCTTCTCCAATCCAATTTGCAGAGTTCAGCACAGGAACCATCCTCTGCTACCAAAAATCTGTGCTGGTTTGGGGCCAGACAGATCGTCTCTTGCCCCGAAAGGGACAAAAGAATGAGACTCACACAAACGGATTGGAGAGTGATGGAAAGTTTAAATGGAAAAGCAATTGGTGAAGCTACAGAGAACTACAAGCTACAAAGCATAGTGACAAAGAGTATCCCAAAGCGTACAGAACCCCTCACAGAATTCCCAAAGCTTCCCAATCCTTCCCTTCTTCCCACCTGAGGGTAAACCCAAACCCCCCAGGGCTCTTTCTTCCCCCTCCCACTGCTAGGCAAGTCTCAGGCTGGCCAGGTCTGAGACTGCCCCCCCCTCCATTCTCCTCCTGGCATTAGGCCTAGACAGGCCTAGGAGGCCTTGAGGATACTCCCCCAGCATTACCCGATAAGAGAGGACATCTCCCGTGGGAGCGAGAGAGGGAAGAAAGAGGAAGAGAATGACTTTGCAGATGGCCTTATAGGGTGCAGGATTTATGGGTAGAAATACGTCGTTTCCTGTGTCCACCCCTGTGGGTGGGCACCCAGGACACCAGAGGTGTATCTCATGCGGCAGTGGCAGGGGGCACCCAGCCTAAACTGCCAC